>NW_026731670.1:232500-305000 GCF_028476545.2 Physella acuta | reverse complement strand
CCTCTTTGGTTTTATTGTACTGTTAGAAAAAGGTGGGGGCTGGCCATCATGAGAGTTGAACATCAGTATTAATATGTCTGATCACTTCCCTGCTGGATTATAAGGGTCTTAAATTGTATAACATGCTACCCAGATTGGCTGAGATCTAAGAGCAGCAGTGGTTATTACCCATGAATTATATTAGCCGTTGTAGTGTGGGTTTTGTAGGAGTTAAGTGGTCTCACGTTTTCGACAGTAGAGTGGTTGTACTAGATCCAGTGGCGTAGCGAGGTCGGGTGTCACCCGGTGCGGCACTTAATGGTGTCACCCCCCAGAGGCATAGAGACCCTTCCCAGGGACAAACTTTCAAATTTTCGATGTGCACCCCCCCCTCAAACTTTCGATTTGCACCCCCCCTCGAGTTTTCGATTTGCACCCCCCCCCCTCAAACTTTCGATTTGCACCCCCCCCCCTCAAACTTTCGATTTGCACCCCCCCCTCGAGTTTTTCTCTATATATTTTGCTATTTTTTGCCTTGGTGTCACCCCCCTAAATGGTGTCACCCGGTGCGGTCCGCACCCCCCGCCCCCCCCTCGCTACGCCCCTGACTAGATCTATTGTTACTAAATCTTGTACTTAACAGAGAATCTAGAATCTACATTAACTATATCTAGATAACCTATAATATATTACTGCATTTGATCAGATTCGTCTACTTTAACGCTAAACGCAAGCAGTATTAATAACAGTATTTTTATTTAAAAATTTCGGCCACATATTTATTTTATCCACGAAACCTAAGAGTTTAAGTTTTTTAACGTATATTTTTCCTTTTCCGCGGGTGCGGTTCTTTACATACAGTGAAAGCGTCCGGTGTACACCACCGTGGCGGCGGACGTAGGTATCACGTGATTTAGGTCACGTGTTTGCAAGGACTCTATAGACTTTAGCTTCAATTTATTTTCATGATGTTATGTAGTCAATGGAATAGTCTTGATTGAGATTTATAAGGCATTCTGTATAATATTACATTATAAAAGTTGTATTGTTGAATGAGGAATTCAATCTTCTCCAAATTTTTTAACTTGAAACCTGTCATTTCTGTTGTATTGAAACTATAATGAAATCTGTAATGAAATTTTTTTTTCTCTTTCATAGAAACAAACATTGTGTAATATTTTAGAGTAATTGTTAATATGTTTCCTTTACTGACTAGATTACAACAATTACTTGGTGTAAATAATGCAGTGAAACCAGTATTCCGTGAATATTAGTGTTAATATGGTGACACTGATGGCTTTAGAGCGAATGATAGATCTGTGCTGTCCATCTTTAACCAACGTATATTAAGACATACACACAAAGCTACATTAGCTTTTAAAATTAAAATATATCTAAACTGTATACACTTCGGAGGTCAACTTAACATGAGCGATCAGCGTGTACTCATTTTTTCTTTACAAGAATCAGATCAAAATCCTTTAAAAATATTTTTTTAATTGAATGATTAAATAATTAGCCAAAAGTTTAAAAAATCACATATTTAAAAACCTAAAAACCAATAACGAGTATATTTATGAAAATGACGCTGGTAAAAAAATTAATAAATATCGATTTCAAAATATATAAATCTAAAAATCCATTATAATTTTATATACTTTACTTAAAACTGATGCGGTCTCTACGCGCTATAAAACATAAAATAATTAGAACAATCAAACCAAGCTATGTTTATTTCTTTTAGTAATTCTAAAATAAAACTAAAATAAATATTGTTAAACAAGTAACCTATATTTGGACACCATATTAACATATTTTTTCAGTCATTGAACTACATGTTCAAATAAACATGCATGCCGCTGTATTGCGTCCACTTATTTAATTAATATTTTATTTTTTAAATATATTTATTTTGATCAAATATTATGGCTTTTATAATTTTCACGATTTCTGTGAATAAAGGATAATGGAACCGTTTTATAATAATTTTTGCTTACTTTAAATTAGTAAAGCTGAAAAGAAATTTATTTTCCTTTTAAACGTAATGTCACTTCTTTCAATGCCGCCAAATCTCTATAACGATAAAGAAGTGAATTTATGATAGAGTGATAGAATTACAAAATAGGTTAAAGAAAATTAGAGACGAAGCGTGTATACATTTTGTTATATTAGGGAGAGCGACGATGATTATCAACCTGCGAATAATTTTAAGGAAATGTTAGGTATAATTGTAGTGAAGAAATGAATGTTTTACGTATTTATTATACTTAAAAATAATGCAGAATAATAACAGGCCACGAGAACCAATAATTGTTGGCAAGATAATGCTTTAAAAATATTCTTTTAATGTATACTCTTTACGATTTTTAAAAGGATCTAAGGGTTTGGTAACGGAAAAGGAACCGGTTTTATTTTAAATGTTCCAGTGATTATTAATAGACAGGCTTTCAGATTGTAAAATGTCAACGCTATTGTAAACCTACATTAGTATTAATAATACGTTTTAGAATGCTATGCCTATTTTTGTTCTATACATTTTTTCTTTTATAAAATTATAGGAGTATTTAGTATATAATCTAAAAAAATAATACTCTTCATTATATTTCACGATCGATTAAATTAGTATTAATTTTAAATATCTTTAGCTAAATCATTATAGAATTTTATAGCCTAATTCCAGACAAACAAAAGAAAGAAACAAAACAGAATTATGTTATTAAATTACTGAATTTATATTTTCCTTAGTATATCAATGATTGTTCTTTTTTATTTACGGCCGTTCATCTTAAATTACACTTTTGTATTTTATAATTTGTAGTTAAGAGCAAGCTTTATGCAATCTGATAAGAATAAAGGAAACAACTTTTAAAGGAATAAATCAAAAAATAACAAAAACTTAGTACCAAGCCAAATGGCAGAAAACATTAGTTCAAAAATATATGAAAATACACTGAATGACGTTTACATGTATGATGTATCTCCTGCAATTTCTCAACCATTAATTACCTTAGTTAACTGTTTTCTTATTCATATTATATGTTCATTCGGGATTGTCGGAAATATTCTTACCATTATTATTTTAATTCACAATGGATTCAAAGTGTCAACAAATGTTGTTTTAGCAGGGTTGGCCGTTTCTGATTTGTTTTTCTCTATAACACAATGTATTTACAGGATTCCAGACATAATCTTGAAATTTGATTTTAGTTTGGGAAACAAGTTTGAAGCTTATTATCGATTTTATATTTTTACATGGAACCAATATGCATCCACTATCAGCATAGATCTCGTTGCAGTAATAGCGATGGAAAGGATGATTGCTGTTTGGTTTCCTTTTAAAGTTTCTCAATTCATTTCACCTTCGAGAATGTTCTACATCGTGGTTACGATATTTATTCTAGTTGCTCCGGTGTATGTTCCATACACGTTATACGTCTCTTTGTACCAACACAATGTGAATGTAACTGACAGCACATATTATACAGTTGGGCTAAGTCAATTTTACTACAACAATATTTACTTTTATAACATATACCGTAAATATGTTTTGCTAAACACAAACGCAACATTACCAACAACAATAATTATGTTTTGCTCGGTCCTAATAATTGTAAATCTTAGAAATTCAAGAAACAAAATGAGAAAACTATCTTGTTCAGCCACATCAGTAAAAAGAGTTAAAGACTTAAAATCAGTCAAAATGACCTTATCGTTATGTCTCTTTTTAGTGGTGTTTGTTGTGTTACCTTCAAACACTGTGGATATTTATTTAACGTATGCTGAAAACCTCTTCTACACCGATCGATTTATTTTAATTCTGATTTGTTCTCTTCAAATTACAAGCCAAATAAATGCGTCAATAAACTTCATTATATATGTGTCTTTAAACTCTAAGTTTTCTAAAACATACAAGAAGTTGTTTACATTTGCAAAGCTATAATTGGCAGTTGTATATATATATATATATATATATATATATATATATATATATATATAAACATTACAAGTTTTTTAAAACTCTTTTTAATTTCTATTTTCTAAACGTTCTGTTTTGTGCTTTTGGTTTTTATCTATTTCCATAATAAAACTTTTAGTACATATAAATACGTTTCAAGAATTTTGTGTTGTAGTCGTGATGTTTATAATTTTTTTTTAAAAAACATCTAACATTATTATTTATTGAGGAATTAGCAATAAACATAAAAAAATCATACTGATCTCTCTAGCTTCATAAATTTCAAAGCAAGATTATTATGCAGCTCAATCTAATGCATTAATGTATGCTAACCAAAACCTTGTTTTTAATCCTATCGAATTTCCGAATGAAGTTAGTTTATTTGAATTTAGATGTGAAACACAAAATGCAAGCCTAGTTGTCAGGAACGTTGTCAGGCGCTGTTATTTGAATTTCTAATGGCTTAATGCTTCCAGCGATGTTGTCATCAACTTTCCAGTTTGATAACAATTGTGTTAACGTTACAATAATGCATATAAGACCCACAGATAAACCTACATTAATTATGTAACAGTTAATTAATTACAATCACATTGTTTATTACATTGTATTACATTTGCTACAGATAAGGCTTTTTTCAATCTTGTGTTGATTCTATTCCCTTAATGTAAAATTACGTATATTAGTGTATATTATACATAGGTAAATATATTAACCCAGCTTGTTATATTATTATATTGATTGATAAGTAACCATAATAAAAACTAATAAATCTTTGATTTTACTAATCTTGCAAATATTGATTGCTTGTTTCATTTGTTTTATTTCTAATTATCATAATTTTAAACTTTTTCATAGGTTTTACTTTTTATAAAAAAGGTTTACAACATAAAACAACTATGTAATATTCTGACGAAAACAAAACTCCGTATATTGTTTCAAGAAAAAACAATACATATATTTAATATTCTGATTTATAGTAGCAGAAACTGATCTGTACTTAAGTATTTAAAATTATCGGTGTACAAGTTAATCTTCGAGTGGGTTAGACTAGTCTTGATTCTAATGATTTGAACAGTATTGCCATTTTTACTAAATTTTATTGAGACAGATTTCTCTCTGTAATAAAGTTTACTTGAAAATAAGTATGCCTTCTTTTTTTTTTAAGTGTACTAAAACGTAGTAAAAATGTGTTGGAAATTCTGCAGCCTTTGCAATTTTAACCTACTATGGATTATAAGAATCAAAAAGCATTATTTTAACAGATATGATTGTTAGTGATTCGTTTTTCTCAATAACTCAGTTTATTTATCGGCTTACAACGATTATTCTGAACTTTAATATTGACATCGCATTCACTGTATATTTTTTGTGTAATTACAAGAATGGAACCAAAACAATAGAACCAATGGTTACTTGCAATTAATAATATTTCTAGCATATAAAAAAAAAACATTACCATAGACTACCTTTATGTTTGCCTGTCTGTGGACACAGCATTTGCTCAAGTTTATCAAATCAACTCCACTCTTGGTCGAACAGTATAAATTTCAAGAAGCCATTCTAATACTGTTGTCATATTTGCATCACAATGCATGCTAGTCAGTGTAATGAACCAGAAGTGTAGCTCACCATTTTGAATCCTGTAAAGGTAAATTTCGGCTCACTATTTTAAGTTTCTTTAGGTTTCTTAAATTAATCCGGTATGAGCCTTTTGTTTCTCTTAAATTCCTACTATAATTATCTTTCTTCTGTGTAAAATGTTTAAGAGATGTTTGTCAGGAAAAAAAAGTTGATACAGGTTCAGTCCTGCGGTATTGCGTCCTAGATAAAGTTAACGAGTGATTCCAGGTTTAAAGTGATTTAAATTAGCTGTCAGTCCATACATGGTTACAACACAAATGAATACTTTAAGCCCATATATATCTCGTTTAAATGGCAGGTTTTGCAGCAAAAAAAAAATACTCCAGCCACATCTCCATATCATCAACTGCTATCTACAGTTACAAAAGGGCCATAGACATAGTTACTTTTACTTAGTCCTCTCTGCTCATGACTACCTCCATCTGATAGTGCTTTCTGAAGGAGAAACTGGAACGATGACAGAACCAAATTGTAAATAAAACAAGTTATACATTTGATAGTGAAAAAAGTGCTAACGTATAATACCAAATGCAATAGAATCAAAAGCCTAAACAAGGAGCACAAACCATGTACATTTAAAATGTAATACTTATGTTGTTATCTCTCTTCCTAGGTAATATCTGTACTTGTTGCATGTCCGTGAGCACACCGAGCTCTAATAGGTACCTAACTCACGTTAGAGGAGGTAAAAGCGACTTGGCATATTACTGAACACACAATCTTTCATATCGAGATCACATAAACAGGTGAACTCTACTTTACTTGCCAGTTTCGAACAGGAGACTTTACTGTACTAAAAATTTGAAAATACAAGAAAGCTAGAACTAGTATTATTGTATGCTTATTTAGTCATGTTTTCCATTATCCATGTGAATAACACTGAAATTTAATTTCTGCTCGTGTGTGAATTCACGGGGTTCATCGTAAAATGTGAAAAATGTGTCTGTTACACTTTATCTGTTTGTTTTAGTAATACTTCAGAAATAAGGATGTCGGGTTGATAAAAAAATAGGCTTGGCTGAATTCCAACTAATTAGTACGTGTCAGATTAAGATGCTTTCCACAACAATTGTTTTGCAGAACTTTTATTTCAAGGCATATAACGCCAATGCGTATTACTTGTTAAAAATTAGATGAAACCAGCATATATATATATATATATATATATATATATATATATATATATATATATATATATATATATAAAATACACGTCTATTAATTTTAAGATAAAACCCATTTTATTCGCCTTTCTAAAACTATCGTAAAATAAATTAATTAATTAGCAAAATCAAACTATGCCGAACAAAGGCTATGGAAGCAAATCCAAAAAAGAAAAGCAGGCTGAAATCGGAGTCAATGGCCTCAATGGCGCATAACCAGTTGACACGTATCCTTAATTGTGATGGAGGCGTGGTCGAGTCGGCAAAAGCTCATGGTTGATAAACTCGAAAAAAAAGTCCCGAATTCAAACCCTCTGGCAGATAAGGCTCGTGAAAAAAATCTCAATTTATTGAAGTGATTACAAAATATATACTAAAGCAATTTAACTCAATTAAAAAAGCATGTAGTTTTTTTTTTTTAAGTTGGAGCAAAATAATATTTTTTACTATGGCACGTTGTGTCTAACGGTAGACTGCATAGTAACCTGAAAGCCACATGCTCCAAATCCTGTCGTGCATTTCACCTGGGAAAAAAACAAAAGTAGGACAGAAATCCATGGGTCTTGTTAACTCGGGTGTATGAATTACTCGATTGTTAAAATTTTTCCAGTCTACCTCGCTAATCTACACCAGTAATTTCTCACTAGAGAGCGTTTTTTTTTTTAATCAAGACATTATTTCCACCCCCACCTTAGATCAATATAGTGTGGTTATTATACATTTAGTTATATACAGTGACAGAAATTTCACATGCATTTATTCTAATATATTTTATTCCATCTTGCGGCTCACATTTGTACAGGAAATTCGGACAACAATGGCAGACGTCAATCAAAGCTCAAATTGCGGTAGAAAATAATCAAAATGACGTATATGACATTTCTGAAGACCTCTTGGAAATTATTGATGTTTTTATAAACTGTTTCTTGATACATATTATGTGTCTATACGGAATTCTTGGTAATAGCCTTACTATTATAATTCTGATTTACAACAGCTCAGGCGTATCAACGAATGTTGCTCTTGTTGCTTTAGCTATTTCAGATTTGTTTTATTCAATTACTCAATTACTTTTCGGAATCTGTTCAATAATTTTTAAATTTGATCATTTTATGGCATACTTAGTGTATTCTAACTACATGGTGTATTTATTTATTTGGAATCAGTGTTCAATTACAACTAGCATATATTTTGTTGTTGTTATAGCCGCGGAAAGAATGGTTGCCGTAATTTTTCCTTTTAAAGTTATTCGAATTTTTTCACAATTACGGATGATCTGTATTGTTTTAATAACGTCACTTATAATCGTCGTATTTTACCTACCATTCTCAATGTGCAGCAAACTTGTTCAGTTTAGTTTAACCCAAAACGAAACTGTAATTTTCTATAGTCCATCTGAATTTTATTTAAATAATTTTTACTTTTTTGAAATATATCGTAAATATGTTTCACTAAACATTAACGCTGCAATTCCAACCGTCGCAATTATTGGTAGTTCTCTGCTTATAATTTTTAAGTTAACGTTGTCAACTAAACTAGTCAAGAAAATGTCTTCATTTAGTGCTTCTCAAAATTATTTAATCTAATCATGTTGAGACGTTGTACACAGTCAATGTGGGGAATGTATGCGATTCGTATAAATAATATTTGCAAAATAATTGCAAGAGAGGAAATATTTCCATCTTTGTTTTATTTAGTCAGCCTCATCAGCATCTCATATGACCGGCTGGTATGCAGAATTAATATTGTAGCACATCTAAAAAAATCCGATGGGGATGGAAGCATCTATATATATATAATTCTCTTCTTGGAGACGTTAGAAAACACCAAGTTGTAAGCGCGCCTAGCAGTCCCCTCTCTTCCTCTCTAGGCATGTCGCAACCACCCCCATCCCCACATGGTCTGGTGAGCTGTGGT
Source organism: Physella acuta (assembly GCF_028476545.2). Taxonomy (NCBI): domain Eukaryota; kingdom Metazoa; phylum Mollusca; class Gastropoda; family Physidae; genus Physella; species Physella acuta. Next base: position 296,342 of record NW_026731670.1, on the reverse strand, counting down.
TCAAGCTAAATGTTTACAATCGTAGAGCCGGGTTTAGTTTGCCTATTAGGGGCAGATAATTTAGTTTGAAACTATTTTAAACTTAGGGGAGGTAACTAAGAGGAGACTGCTTTCACGGGGGGGGGGGGGGGGGAAAGGTTTTAGTGTTTTAAAGCAAATATTTTCAGTGACAGCATTGGTACCGTCGAATTCACAACTTATGTGTAACACATATGGTTACCAGCCAAAGGGGGATAAAAATATGAAGTTTTTATTCATTGGGTTGCAGCCCCTGTGGGACCGTAACTGAACTGTTGACGTTGTTTTTTTATGCTTTTGTGAGCGAAATTACCTGTGTTCCATGTCATGTGACATGGGATTGTGGGTAGTTTCATGCCTAGCCGTGTCGCACACGCAAGGCTGCTGTCTGTGGACCAAGATGTAGACCTAATGAAGGTAGTTATATAGATTATGTTTGTTAAAATACTTATTTGTGTATTCCTGCTAGTGCTGCATGTGCACACTAGTTAGGGTGAGTATTAATATAAGTATTTATTTGTAGTACTACGTATTGGTACTTGTTGGCAGTACTGTGTACTGGCCAAAACATATTTTATTGTTACCCGTGTATATTGTAGCCTACACATGGTGTTGTCAGGAATGTAACTTTTTTTATTTACATTTGTTTTAGGGCTACAGTTTTTCTTTTGGTCTTTTGGTTTTTGGATCTTTTGGTTTATCTTGGCTAGTTTGTTTTGTACTACTGTGTTGCATCGCCGTCATGGCTCGATGCTGTAAATAAAGCGAGTACTGGACAACAACTGTCGGTGTCGGTGTGTACTTAATCTCAGGGTCAGCCCGTCTTAACCACAACACCTCAGTGGGTAAAAGCATCCCCACTGAGTGAGGGTTACATTTGGTGCCCAACGTGGGGCTTGACCTTGGGAGGTAGGATGGAAAGCACCAAGCCGACGTTCGAGAAGTTGTCACAGGAGCTGGCCGAATTGACGGCTAAGATGGCTGATCTACAACACGCAAGTGCGCAGCGGCCCGTGACGGTGAAGGTGTGTGCTCCAGTACACAGCGATGAGGACGAGTTCACCGACTTTCTACCCACGGGCGGGGTTGCAGGGGAAGCTAGCCCGAAGATGGAGACCGTCCTGAAAGCTGTTAAAAGGCTGGACGGGACAACTGAGTCCCCAGTCGTAGCCACGGCAGCAGCTAACAGGACTATCCAGGTCGACGCAGTAACGGCAGCTGTTCGCCAAGAGACGAAACCGCTGATACTCACGGAGGAACAACTTGACCGTCTGGCGGAGAAGGTGGCAGCAGCTATCCTAGCCCGGAAACAACGGCCTTACAGAGGAGCTTGTTACGGGTGCGGGTCCAGGAAGCACTTCGTCCGCGACTGTCCAAGGAAAGCAGCTAGGCAACGGAGTCAGCAGCAGGGGGAAATGCCAGTCTATCAGCGTCGGGGAGCGGATGCTGATGCGTGTTCTGCCATGCTCCCAGCCCAAGTTTACGCCACCGAGATCATCACAGTGTCGAGCAACCACAGCTCAGGTTACCTCGCCTAGCGGCTGGAGGTACGGCTGTCGGGTGTTCCGCCGTGGAGGAGGGTTGCAGCCGGAGGGTTCGCGTGAGGAGGGTAGGCAGCCACACCATGAATGTCAGTCTCAGCGCGAGCAAGCTCGTCGCTTGGGAGACAGACATGACACAAGCAGAGGTCGGAGACGCCGCCGGAGGAGAGGCCGACGACGTGGTGGACGCCGCCGTGGTTGGCAGCGACCCGACTATACAATGTCGAGTGCTGAACCCACTGTGGCGGAGGGGGAGCGACGGAGAGAGATCATCCCAACCAGTGAGGCAGATGAAGGTGAGGAACTGACAATCAAGGTAGTGGTCCCAACTAGACTTCGGCCGGAGGCAACGCCTTTCGTGCCAGAGGTTGTCGCCCGGGACGGACAAGACAAGGTGATGGTCAGGCCAGCCCCACATCTGGATGAGGTGAATGCGAGGGACGAGGCATCGGACGAGGATGACTCTTGGATCAACCCAGAACCACCAGTGGAGCTGCGGAGGTCAACCCGTCAACGACGACCCGTCGAGCGACTCAACCTGGCGCATCAAGTGGTGACCAGTACCTGCACTGGAGCCTCTACCGGTTTGCCGGGAATAATCTATTTGAGTTGAAAGGACTTAATGTCTGTGTACTAATGTACTGAACTTTTTTAAAGTACTATTATGTATGAGTTGTAAATGTAAATGTAAATGTGAATTCCATTGTACATTTATTTGTGAGGGGGGCTGTGTAACACATATGGTTACCAGCCAAAGGGGGATAAAAATATGAAGTTTTTATTCATTGGGTTGCAGCCCCTGTGGGACCGTAACTGAACTGTTGACGTTGTTTTTTTATGCTTTTGTGAGCGAAATTACCTGTGTTCCATGTCATGTGACATGGGATTGTGGGTAGTTTCATGCCTAGCCGTGTCGCACACGCAAGGCTGCTGTCTGTGGACCAAGATGTAGACCTAATGAAGGTAGTTATATAGATTATGTTTGTTAAAATACTTACTTGTGTATTCCTGCTAGTGCTGCATGTGCACACTAGTTAGGGTGAGTATTAATATAAGTATTTATTTGTAGTACTACGTATTGGTACTTGTTGGCAGTACTGTGTACTGGCCAAAACATATTTTATTGTTACCCGTGTATATTGTAGCCTACACATGGTGTTGTCAGGAATGTAACTTTTTTTATTTACATTTGTTTTAGGGCTACAGTTTTTCTTTTGGTCTTTTGGTTTTTGGATCTTTTGGTTTATCTTGGCTAGTTTGTTTTGTACTACTGTGTTGCATCGCCGTCATGGCTCGATGCTGTAAATAAAGCGAGTACTGGACAACAACTGTCGGTGTCGGTGTGTACTTAATCTCAGGGTCAGCCCGTTTTAACCACAACACCTCAGTGGGTAAAAGCATCCCCACTGAGTGAGGGTTACATATGAATAACTGAAAAGTAGAAAATAAAACAAAATAGCGGCGTGTGATACGCCGCGGATCGGCTCGTAATAAATACTTTGTGTACGAATTCCCATATGAATATAACAAAGCATTACAATATAAATATTTTAGTTACATGTATTTTTAAGATAAAATTGGATAGACAAGACGAAATGCCTTAATACATAAGCTTGCAATATACCACTAATGCAACGAAATGACTAACAAACCTAAACTAACTTAAATACACGATGCCGTCTTAATATATGATACTTGAGATTCTTGTAACTCTGAAGATTTAATGTAACAAAACTTTACAAATTTGAAAAGTAATTCCTAAAACTTGATACTGCATCTCATAATGAAAGATATCTAATTACATAAAAGCACTAACTTAAAAAAATTAATACACTTACGACAATTAAATGTAAATATTGTAACATTGTTTCTACCAAACGAAATCATAATCATTCTAAAGTATTAAAGTAGAAGCTTCAACAAATCAATAACTACTAAGACAGATAAATTGTAGGTTATTACATTTCATTTTACTTAGAAATTTGTTGAACACAAAATCGATTTACTGAGGTTGGAAAACACTGAAGATAATGACAGGTTGATTAACACCACCCATTTATTATGAGTTAGCGCATGACTATGATTTGAAACATGGTTCTTTTTTTTAAAGGTTTTGTTTTTCTACAAAAAAAGTATAAGCTGACAAACCACTACGTAATTATTTTGACAAACTCAAATTATGCGTATATTGTTTTAATGAGTAGATTGCATAGAAAATAATAAATACACTTTTTATATTGTTTCTGAATAATAACTGCAGACTCTAGACTATCCTTTAGTCTTAAGAACGAACAGTGTGCAAGTTTCTCACGGCATGAGTTACACCAGGCCTGATGGTACACATTTTAACACAATCGATACTTTACAAGAACGTTAGCCTGATTCGTTTGAATAATATACTTTCTGCTATTGTAATTTACCAAGATTTTTCTAGGGTATTTTTTTTAAAAACCTTACTGTTGTATGTACACTTATGAATGTAAACATTTTAGGATTATTTCGGTTGAAACATAAAAATGCAGTAAAAAAGATATTGAATTTTCAATTGAATATATATATATATATATATATATATATATATATATATATATATATATATATATATATATATATATATATGTGTGTGTGTGTGTGTGTGTCTGTGTCTCTGTGTGTGTGTATTTTCGTCAGCAATGGATTCACGAAATGGCATACAAAATGTGCTGTCATTTCGTACTTTACAATTACCTACTGTTAAATAATAATCTGATAAATCTTAAATCCTGCATTTCTTTTTATAAGCATGGTGAAATTGTCTTCGTCTTACAGTCTTCGGCTTATTCACAAACAACGAGAGTTAAATACTTCCTATGCCTTATAAAAACTTTAACATTTAGATAGTGTAAATTCTCCCATACATTAAATTACAGTTAATTTTTAATTTAAGTTGTAATTAACCTGAAAATAAAAGAAACAAACTGAAACTTACTGCTCTTAAATCGTGGATTTAAAAAAAAGGGAAAACATTTGAATTAATTCTAGATCAAAACAAACAAAACTAAATATTGCATACAGAAGCAATCTCTTAGGTCTTGCACTTCGATTAAAGAATAAAAAAGAAAGTACAATTTTTCTGCAAGACTATATTTTAATATTCTATATTTCAATAAAAAATAAGATATCCATGCCGCAAGCTAAGTGCTCTTTATGTTAAAACATGATTCACTTCCACACACTTGCAAAAAGGCAAGGCTTTTATATTAGTAAAACAAAACATATCGTATGTGTGCATATAAGCTAAGAACGATATAGGTTGCAAAAGACTAATAATATATCCATACGTATTCATTACGGGACAACTAAAACTTCCAAAATGACAGTATAAAACTGTAAAAAAAAAATAAAGCCAGTCACATATATGATTAGGTAAGGGCGCTGTCTTACAATATTTTACAGCAAATTTAATGTAACACTAGAAAAGTTTAAAAAAAACATCAAACATCTTTGGGTCTCGTAGATCGTAATCCAAAGATGATATGTCTAACAAGTATTCTTGGGATACAGTTAGCATTATTGTGATCATACCGGGAAGATCAACTATGAAAATTATAATAATTATATTTCAATAAGTATGCCAGGGAATACTATTTCAAATTTCAAATTTGCATAATTAAAATCTTTATTGCTTTAACGTTCAAAATATCCGTTAAGTTGAAATAGGTGTATTTAAATATTATATTAAATTTAGAGTTTATATTTGTTTTTTTTTATGTATACATCGTAAAAACTGAGGCTATCTTTTAATCATTAAACAAATATTTCTGTGATAATTATGCATTATTGTTTATTAAAACAGATAAAAGAAGGCTATTAAAATGATACCATTAAATATTCATAGATATCAATTATATAAGTATATAAAGAGAAAGTGGTAAAAAGCGAGATACAAAACGCCAAACATAAAGTTTAATTAAAATGTTTTCCAAACATGTGGGCCTATAAGCTAGCAAATCGAAGCTATAGGGCTGGTAAGTAGGTAACCAGCGGCTCAATAGAACCTGTATGAGCCATAGATCTGGTTGGTGACCTACTTACCAGCCCTACACAGACAGATTTACATAGTTCTAGTGGAATTATAAAGTTGGAGTGTAATCATTGGTTAACTATAGCGCAGATGAAATAAAAATGATCCATTTTTGAGAACTTAGATTTTTAAAATTGTGTGTAAGTTTTGTTCCTAGTTTCATTGATATTCCCTATTCTGTAAATTTGGAACGGCACTAAGGCATTTGACAACTTGCTGTTTCTATTTATATAAATAATTAGCTCTTGCAATATTTTAGGCATACATTTAATAACTATATTTTTCTTCTGTTTTTTCTTTTAGCCATTCAGCATAGATACAAAGTATGTCTGAGATTAATTTTGAACAATCAACATCAAATGAAACTTTGGTGAACTTTTTTTCCACTTTTTATTGTGAGGTTTCATATTCTGTGCTTTTGGCGGAAAATCTGGTCGTTAATTATATTTTGCTTCCAATTGTTGGAGTTTTTAGTATTCTAGGAAACTCTGCAACCATTATTATTCTGATTCACAATGGATTAAACGAGACCACAAACATTCTTTTAACGGCCCTAGCTGTTACAGATATGTTTTTTTCAATGACTCAGATCTGGAATCAATTACCTTACATTGTTAGTACTGTTGATTACAGATTAGGATTAAATATTTATGCTTATTACATAGCAATTGGTCAAGGATGGAACCAGTGGGCAGTCTGTGTAAGCTCCCACATGGTGACGTTAATCGCTGTAGAGAGGATGATAGCTGTGTGTTTTCCGTTTTTTGCGTCATCAGTTCTAACACCCTATAGGATAAAATGTATTGTTATCACGATATTTGTATGTGATGGAATATTTTACATTCCACGAGCTTTTTCCACATATATAAAATTGGACTTTTACAGCCCAGTTAACGACTCAATTCCTATAGCTTATAATAGCGACTTTTCTTACACAAATGGATATATTATTTATTTCCAAAGTTTCATAGCTGTTGCAATATTTATTCCAACATGTTTAATAATAATGTGCACATTTTTGATCATAATAAGGCTAACAATATCTTACAAAAGTATGAAGAAAGTAACTTCTTTAGAGACAAGAAATAAGAGAATCAAAGATGTCAGGTCTATTAAAATAACATTAACAATATGTGTATGTGTAGTAATTCCTGTTTTAATTCCAACAAATATACTTAACTTCACATTGGCTGATAAACAACTATTTTCATTGTATTGTGCGCTGTTTACACAATACTTAATCATTTTAGTTTACCAGCTGAATGCGTCAGTTAATTTCATTATCTACGTAATATTTAGTCCAAAGTTTGCAAATGCTTACAAACATTTGTTTTTATGTGACTCAAGAAAAAAAAATACATAATTAGCACAAGTAAAGGTGCTTCACATTTTTTTAAAAATTGTTTGTTTTCTTGCTTTAAAAATGTGTAATCATATTTGATTTACGCATGCTTTATTACTCGTTGCTTTATTTTAAAGACTGTGTAAGTATTTAACTGTTTACAGTCAGATTACTGCGTTGTAAATAAGCAACTACATTTCTGATGTTCATACGCAAGAAATTCAATTTGAATTTGCAAATTGAATGTATTTACACTAATAATTTTTTTCTAATTACATGAACTAGCATTCTTCTTGATGTCCATTAACACAGCTTGTAGTAGTGTAATATCACTATCTTGATTCTGGAAAATCAAGTTAAATATTATATTCTTAATATAATTTTCTGTAGGGAACAAAGCAGTTATACTACAATGTAAAAAAAAAATAGATTTACTGCTATTTTTTGTTACTAAAACAATATGCAGTTCTTGATCTAAATCATGTATGTCGTATCAAAAAAAATATACAAGCTCGATCTCAATTTCTGTTTGGATTATCTAAAAATAGATGCTAATTGCATCATTCGCAAAGTGACGAACCTGTTTGGATTTTTTACGGACAAAAAGAAACATCCCAGTTAATAATCTTACCTTGGTTAATTTTTCTGATTATTAAAATAAAACGTATTACATGGCCCTAAGCGACCCATGTGAGCCTTTGGGGGCCGAAACAGACAATTTTATTTGCAGCCTAATCGCACCTTACCAGGGCGCCAGAGGACACGCTTGATTCAATTTAGTAAGCGTTTGTAACGCCCCATCCTATCCATTGTCTATCAACCTGTTTAGACCGAACGTATTCACCATAGCGCTCACGGGAAAGACCAGGGCGCTAAATCGCATAATGCCGGGGGGCCGCCCATGCAAAATTAAATTTCTCCGCCCACACCACCCACCCACCCTTATTCCCTCCTCCCACCCCAGAAACCTTCTCAGGAGTATTCATCAACTCCCTAAAATGTTATGGCACCGGGATAAATTGTGTCGAACCGCAATAGTCTTTTATTTTTAAATACCGTATATTAAGAAAAATCCCACCATTCCGTGGCGGCGCCCTTGCGAAATTAAAATGATTTTTTTAGGGAACCCTTCCCTGGAGTGTTCTAATCAAGTCCCTAAAGTTTGATGGCTATCGGATGAACGTTGTGAGACCGCAATCGAATTTTATTTTTATATACCATATATACAGGGAAAACAAATTGCGCCCTGCCAGGGCGCCACCCCTGCAAATTTGAAAATGTTTTTAGCGCAAAAACCTCCCCAGGAATATGCTCAACATCCTCCCAAAGTGTCATGGCGATCGTGTGAACGGTGTCACAGCAATTCACTTTTATTATTTTTATATACCGTATAGGGAGAAAAAACGCACCCTCACGTGGCGCCGCTCTTGCGAAACTAAAATTTTTTTTTTTACAAAACCCTTCCCCAGAGTGTCCCAATCAACTCCCCCAAAGGCTCATGGCTGTCGGATAACGGTGTCAAACCAAAATCGACTTTTATTTATATATACCGTATCTAGAGAAAAATCGCACCCTCCCGTGGCGCCGCCCTTGCGAAATTAAAAATGATTTTTTACTGAGCCCTTTCCTGGAGTTTTATAATGAAATCCCCAAAGTTTCATGGCGATCGTGTGAACGGTGTCACGGCAATTCACTTTTATTATTTTTATATACGAGATATAGAGAAAAATCGTACCCTCCCGTGGCGCCGCCTATGTGAAAATTAATTTCTAACATAACCCTTCCCCAAAGTGTTCTAATGAACTCACCAAAATTTGATGGCGATCGGATAAATGGTGTCAAACCAAAATCGACTTTTACTTTTATATATCGTATATAGAGAAAAAAAACAAATCGCGCCCTGCCGGGGCGCCACCCCTGCGAATTTGTATTTTTTTTTTCGCAGAAACCTCCCCAGGAATATTCTTAACAACTTCCCAAAGTTCAACGGCGATGTGATAAGAGGTGTGGTAATGCATAAAAGACACACACACATTGTTTTATATATATATATATAGATTTATCATGATTTTTTTTTTTGTTAGCCAAAAATTCGATGGCGATCGGATAAATGGTGTCAAACCAAAATCGACTTTTACTTTTATATATCGTATATAGAGAAAAAAAACAAATCGCGCCCTGCCGGGGCGCCACCCCTGCGAATTTGTATTTTTTTTTTCGCAGAAACCTCCCCAGGAATATTCTTAACAACTTCCCAAAGTTCAACGGCGATGTGATAAGAGGTGTGGTAATGCATAAAAGACACACACACATTGTTTTATATATATATATATATATATAGATTTATCATGGTTTTTTTTTTTTTGTTAGCCAAACTTTTGTATTGCGTTTATTTTAATATACTAAACTAATGTATGTTTCAAACTAAATTTTATTTGCAGCCATTTTCTTTATAATGTACTGTTTACTCTGTTTTAACATGATTCAACTATTTTTAAATTTAATGGTATAAATTTCAAAGGAGACATATCTATTTTAATTTTGTGTAATATTTAATAATTAGTTTCCTGCTGTTTAGGTAATTTCAATTCTAGTTTAGTCATTTTTTAAAGCTCAAAAGTACTTCACTTAGAAATACATGAGACTATCTCAAGTAAGGTAATTTAGTTTGACAAGCAACTCAAAACATTACAGAGCTTTGATTTGTTTAAAATTTTTAGATAAACTATATTCAGACATGAAAACTGTAAATTCATTAGAATAGTATGTAAATACGCAATTAATCTACATTATTCGTCATACATCATTAAAACTATCAGTTGTTTTCACTTAATTGATCACAAGTGTTCGTAAATTATGCTAGGATATATTATGATACAAGTTTGTGTAAGTAGTGTAACATTCATTTGATGGTTGCTCTTATATTTAGTTTACGGTTTTTTTTTTTAATTTGCTTAACACAAGAAAGTATGAGTTTTGAGGTTGATTTTTGTAGTTTGATATATATCTTTAAAATAAATGGAGTTTTTTTATGTATTTCTAATCAATGTAACAACAATGTAGCTATTAAATTCAATGAGATGTGTATATAAAATAAGTTGTTTATTTAATTGTGGGTGACTTGTCCTTTATCATAAATCCCTAAAATTCACCACTTATAAAAGAATGTTTATAAGCAACCGATTTTTTATGTATTTTAATTGTTATAAACTTCTCCTAATAAAATATGACTTCAATTTCAATATGAAAAAAGTTGGAACATGGTTAAATACAAAACAAATAATAGAGCCTTTATTTTGTAATTCATAAATTGGTTTACTCAATGATTATAAAAACAGACATATTTGAGCAAAGCAACTCTAATTTGAAAACAACTTAATAACTACAATTAAAAATAGAATAAAACTTCCTACATTATTTTTCACGCCTATTTCTTCAAGGCGACCTCCAAATCTTAACTTCTGAGCATGTAGTTAATACCTACATGACTCATGTACATTCAAACAGCTGTGACGATTACCAGCAATTGATCACATAGAGCAGGGGTCTCCAAACTACGGCCCGCGGGCCGGATGCGGCCCCCGAGGTCATCTCATCCGGCCCGCAGAGTCTTTTTGTCCTCGGAAAAAATGTTTGTTGTAGTGGCTGAGGAACTTTGCCCAGAAAATTCAAAACAATTTGAAAATGTAGCTTTGGGTGCAAATACTATTGCCGGCCGTGTTGCAGACATTGGTGAAAACATTGTGGCTCAAATAGCAAGTTTCGCCATTTTTGAAAATTCTAATGGATTATTCGCTGGACAGCTGTTCCACCTCACAACTGCTTGTGTTCATTAGAGGTGTGGATGAAGACCTAAACATAACACAAGAGCTGGCTTCCCTACATAACATGTATGGCACTGTTACCTGAGAGGTTATATTCAATGAGTTAAAAACATTTGCTGATTATAACTAGGAATGGACTAATTTACTTGACAATTGATGGAGGAAAGTACATGAGTGGCATATAAAGAAATGGTTGGTTGGACAAGCGAATGAGAAAAACATACTGTACTGCAACCAATGTTCCTGCACTGTATTATTCGCCACCAAGCATTGTGTGCTAAATATATGGACACTAGCTGTGTACTAAATCCTGTGGTGAAGATGGTGAATTTAATGGGCTCAACCATAGGTAGTTCAGAGACATGTTGAAAGATGCAAACGCAGGATCGCAAGATTTACCATATTACACAGGAGTAAAATAGCTAAGTTGTGGGAAAGTTTTGTGCAAAGTAAAGGCGAACCGCGGCCATTAATGTCTGATGAAGAGTGGGTATAGAAATAGCCCTCTGCTGTAGACATAACTAGTCATTTAAATTTTCTGAACCTAAAACTACAAGAGAGGGAAATCTAGTTTCTGATCTATACGCCCACCTAAATGTCTTCAGATCCAATGTGGCCAGTTGCCCAGATGAGCTGAATTGCAAGCAGATGACCTCCTTAGAGACAAGTTCAATGAAGGGCAGGTGGGTTTTTATAAGATTTTGCCCAAGGAAGACTTTCAGAAAATTAAAACTTTTGCATTAAATTACCTTTCAAATTTTGGAACAACATAGGTCCTACCTGTGTGAACAAACGTTTTCAAGAATGAAATACCTGAAGAACAATATGAGAACAAACTTCGACCTCGAGTGTGTTGTCGGCCCCCGACAGTGTTTCTTTTAGACTTTTTTCTCCAGCGTGGACGACATTTGAAATGTGTATATATTTATATATGAATTTTATTTCGTTGGTGGGGGGGGTGGGGGTGGAGAAAGGGAAGATTTTCTTCGGGGAGGGGCGACCGGAAGAGATTTCTGAAAGAAACTCTGGCCCCCGAACTGATATTTGATAGTTAATGCGGCCCTCGGGCTGAAAAGTTTGGAGACCCCTGACATAGAGGATGCTAAATAAAGCTAAATTTTCTACATTTTTATAATCCTCCTCTAAAAAATTGGCTTCAGTTGTTTAATTTGTCCATAATTAATGCAAAATTAAAGGGAAAAAAAATTCATTTTTTTCTGTTAACAAAAAAGCTTTCATTTTTAAAAATTAAAAGTATTAGCACATGCTGTGCACACTGAAACAGTATGATCTTGACTGATTTAATTTTATGTGGTACACTTTATAGAGCTTTGGAGGTTTTCCTGACTGTCAAGTGGTTAGGAAACGTTGCAAGATTTTTATGCTGTGATTGTGGCAGGAACATCTGTTAATATGTATAATCATCTCAGTCCAGTATTTACTCCAATGTGGTCTGCAACACGTTCAACTGTATATGGCGTTCAGCGTGAGGCAAATGAACTTGTGGCAGTATTAAGTTGGAAGAATCTACAAATGTCATCATGCAGTTAACATTATATTATGTTATCTGCAATTGATACTATAATCTAGAATGTAAAAAAAATCACAGGCCACCTTTTTATGTACTTTCTTGCAGACTCTTGATTGAAGTTGAACTGTAAAAACAGAAATTTTCAAGTAGTCTTTGTAATACTTATCATCATTGCAACATTATGCATGTTAGTCCTTATTTCATTGTTGTTTGGAGCCAGATTTGTAGCTTACCAATATTGAATCCTTTCTAAAGAAATATTTTGACTCCACTGGTTTTATTTATTTAGGATCCTTGAATTCATCTGGTAATTAATTTTTCTCAATGTTCCTACTACATTTTTTTTTTTACACAAAATGTTACAGATCTCTGTGTCAGTAAAAAATAGTTACAGGTTAAGTTCTGCCATTTGCTGAAGAAAGGTTCACAAAGCTTCATAGCTGTATTGTGCCCCAGATGAAGAATGAGTCAAATTTTACCGAAGTTTGATTGAGCTGTGAGAGGATACATGGTCTCTACATCAACACTTCTGATAATTTTAAGCTGCTCATCAACTGTTACCAAAGGGCCAGAAACTTGTGCCATTTTCAAAGCTTTCACGAATTCTTTCCGAACATACTGTATAGAAGCAGAGGCATCACTGCTACCTCTTTCAGATCATGTTGTATTAAGGAGAAACTGCAATGAAGACAGTATCAAACTGTGAATGAAATAAGTTACACATTTGATACAGTGATAAGTGCTGTTGAACCTACATTAACAAATTTAAATTGTAATGCAAACAAAAACACTAGACAAGGGAGGCAAAGTGTGTTGGATATTATAAATGTAAAATTTGGGTTATCTCTCATCTTAGTCCACAGGGTAAGATAATATCCATTACTCTTGTTACTAAAAATTTAAAAATAAAATAAAAATAATCTTTCATGATTATCAAATCATTTTCCCTGTACCCTAATGGCTACATTTGATATAAAAATATATGTATCATGAGTTGTTTTTATGTTTCTTTTTAAATACTAGACTTAAATAAAATTTTAAAAAGCCTACTTCATTCAATTTACTTCAACTTCAAGTACTTTAACTTAAAATATTTTCTTGTAGTTTTAAAAAAATATTTTGAAAAAAAAAAGAGCAACAGACTTGAGTGTTAAAATAAGGTGTTTCTGTTTGGTTTCTTTAAAGCTTGACTCTTGTATGTTATTAGAGGCTATTAACTTACTCATACTACATAAAGTGCAGGTTTATCACTATAGTGTCAAATACAAACTTTGCATTGTTCTATTCACTGTAAGCTATTTAAAATAATTGTTCAAGTAAATTTAACCAAAGATTGGGTGTAAAGTTTGTTGGTAATGCAAAAAGTTCTTTTTGCTTTAAGCTGGTATATTCATGGCCTTTTCTTACTGAATGTTTAAGAAACATACATAAACCAATGAAGTTCTAAAGTAAACTTTGAATCATTTTGGACTAGCCAGTACAATGTCGAAAAATTGACAACTGCTAATTAAACAAACAATAAAAATGTATTTACTAAGGTAAGCAAATATTAATAAAAATATAAACCTGAAAATAAAAAAAAAATAAAAAAAACACAAGACCTCTAACATGTCACAATAAAAATTATTAACATAACTGAAGTCAGCGTATACCACTTATAATACTTATATCTACAATCGGATAAATATCACACACTTACTTGTCTCAAACTGTTATCCACATGTCTTCAATATGCAGTTTTACTTTTCTCACCAAACTATACTATAGTTTGAATGGCCAGAATGCAGGATAAAGATGACTAATGGCAATAGCCAAAGGTTTGTGAAAATTCTTTTCAACTGCAGTGCAAATAATGTCTTGGTCTGTGCTGTTGCAGATACACAGTACGTAAACAAATTCACGATATACCCTTCCTTAATATCCCACAAGCCACATGTTTTTAAGTGATACTTAGAAGACTTTGTGCCATTACTAGAATTACTAGTAGTGGTTGATGCAGACATAGTCGTTGGGCAAGGCTGACTCGGAGTATGGAAAAACAATTACACTTAAAAGCGGACGTCATATTGAGAGACATCATATTGAGAGGAAATATATTTCACTGACTGGTGTTATTGACTATAAAAATGAAATCAGATTGCCTTGGGGAACTAGTTATGGTCACGGATTATTTTTACACTTCCAGCAGACAGTACTTTCATCAAAAGTTTTGGACTTGATGCAGTGGTTTTGTGTAGGCTTTAGTTAGCCTCATGACCTGTAATAGAACAAAATAAAACACTATAAAAACTTTACACAACACTAATTATAACATGAAGTGAATAACATAAATGATAATTTATTAAAAAGTAAACTTGCTCCCTGAAAAAATGACTGGGTAATACTTATTTTGCATAAAAGGTAAATAGAAAACTCAACCTACTTAAATTCAATTACGAAATGGCTAGGTTTAGTAACAGTAATTGTTACAAGTAAAGTTATTTTTAGCTTTACTTCACTTGCCCCATAGACTGTCAGGTTTGAAAGGGGAACTTAACTTGCTTATAATTCACTTTACAATATTGATAACATTAGTAATACAACTACTAATTATAAAACTTATTGGCTATTTCTAGTATTGCTATTAGACTTAGGTTATATATAGGTAGCTTAAAAATAAGACTACCAGTAACAATCTTTTATATGCTGATGTTTTATAATTTTTAGAAACATAAATGCATCTAGTAGTTTCTGATGCATTTTCTAATCATAACTTACTAATGATGTGATTAGCTGTTTAAGTGGGTTTTTTCAATATACATTACACAGTAATGATTCAATTTAAATAGTTTTAACAGCTTCTTGATTATTGATATACTACCCATCCTTCTTATTAGCCAAAGAATCCACCCATATCTACCAATCTATAAAAAGGATAGGAGCCCTTACCTAGACCACACATTGTGTTCCCCGTAAGTTTGAGGTTGCTTTTTGAAAAGGTGCCGTTCTTCCAGCAAGGAGAGTTATCACAACAGTTTGGGCCATATATCAGGTGCCTTAAAACTAATGCATGGCCTTCAGTATCTTCACCTGAAAATACATATCACATGTTTTAGTCAAAATGTTGATGCTTCATCAAGCCAAAAAAAGTAATGCACCTATTCCAAGTTGGCTGTCATTTCATGTAACAGTAACATTTATAGCCAGCAGGTCAAGAGAAAAGTGGTTTTCCATACTGTTAAACTTTAAAAAAAAAACAACCTATAAAGATGTAAGTTTATGTTATTGATTGCAGCATAAATTAGCACTCACAGCTAATGTCAAGAGACTAGCAGTTTACTTTATTGTGATATACATAATGCAAAAATTGTAGTTAAGGGTTCCCTTAAGCATTATAATTATAAAATATGACAAGATCTGATTGCAATAATTGCATTATGTTTTCAATTACACTATTTCTAAAATAATCTATTAGGCATAATACTGAAAGTTAATCCAAAAGAATAATAAAGTAATTTACTAATTAAGATGGGTTCATGTTGATTAGCCTGCACTTAATCAACCTAGGACGATTTAGAATTTAGGTCCTAGATCATTGAAATAAGCTACTTGAAAGGTAAATAAATTGGATAAAAAAATCCAGTCTGCAGGCCCTAAACACATCATTTCATTATTATTATTTATGCTTTGAGTTGAGAAACTTTGCAATTAAAAATTGCCGGTTATTTCCCCCCCCCCCCCCCCCCAACTAAACATGGCCTAGGCCCTAACATGCTGCTGGCACTGCAGTTTACTAGACTAGAGTTTAGTGAAGTTTAGTAGTTGTCTACTATACTAGTCACTTGACTCCTAGACTAGACTCTAGACTTCAGACTTATACTTAATTATACTATTACTATAGTATAGTTACTATAGAATAGTCAGTATATTTGTATTATATTATTAGGCCATAAGGTCTATTTAAAATGTAAAATAAAGATGTATCTAAGCGGTCTTAAACATTATAAACCAAAGGTGGAAATTATTAATTGAACATTCATGTCATGTCATGTTTGCCTGTCGTCCCTACTGGGACATAGGCCGCTGACAAGAGCTTTCCAGACGTCTCTGTCCAGGGCTAGTCTCTCCAACTGTCATAAATTCTCCATCGGGAGATCCATTTTTCCCCTGGTCCGAGCTGTCTTTGTTTCTCTCTGTCTGCGTTTCTGTAGCGGGTAATTTGTTTTACGAGATAAGGTTGCTGACCTTATGCTCAACCCCCAACCTGGAGGACCAGGGTGCTAGCTTTCGTCTGACCCCTACCCGCGCAGACCTTCCCAGCTTGGTTGAACCTGCCAGGAGTTAACACTCCCGCTGGTATAGCTCTGGGGGTCGTCAGGGTACGCAAGCTGCCAAGCCACGACAAGGCCCTAGCACCAGATGACAGAATTGAACATTGGTTGATTCAATTCACCTAGTAGACTGTGTGGGATCCAATCTTATTAATATAAGAAATATCAGTTATAAATAATTTTACGAGTGTGTTCATTCTATTGTAACAAGCTGAATGTGTACACTGATAGTCTTCATTTATTTCATATTCCATTAGTTTATCTTGCTAAAAAATAAAACATACCCTTGTAAACAAAGGCCTATATTTATTTGCTTGATACCCACTCACACTCAAATAACGATTGTTTAAGGAGGGGGGGGGGACGACATCTGAGCTAAAGACCTTTGAGTCGGGTGCTAATTGAGTAAGAGTTGCTTTTGTTAAGTTAGTGTGTTTTGATTTTTTCGAATATTATATCTAAAAATTAAGTTGAAAGTATGGTTGATAAGTTTGCTATGTAATCCTGAGGTACCTTTTGCTTTTCTAAACGTGGTACGGAATTGAATCTGCCCTGTCCACAAATAAAGTCACTCTTTTTTTACACATATTATTCCCCTTCCCCATACATAGCTTATCCTCATTGTTGCCAGATGTTTTTCCAGACCCCATATCCCCAAGCTTTTGTAAAATATTATCGCAACTGTACAGTGTGGTCTAGTAGTATGTAGTACGCCCGCTAACTAAACTGATAAATCGGTATCCGGCCTGGTGATCGTAGGTCATCCCACGACCAAACTGTCCCTCACATTTAAAACCAGGGGGCAAGATGTCTATTTAAAACTGGAGGCCAAAGTCAGACAGAAACCCTCGTGTCTAGCGTCTGTCTACATAGCTGTGTGAAATGCTAGATTCTTGATAACGTTGCTGCTTGTTTCGCGCCAGTTATATTCAGTTCATCTAACGAAATCCAAAGGTTACCTCTTAACTAACATGCTTCCGATAAGTCAAAAACACTCATATATGTTGCACTGTCAGTACTGATCTGTCTCTGATATCGTTTACCTAAGAATTAGGAATGTTTATTTTGTTTTTACTCAGCCAGTTTCTTTTATTTTTACTATTACTTATTACGTTTGAGTTAAATAAACGATTTAGGCCTAATCAAGCCAGTGGTCTATTTTTATTTAAATAACTTTTAATAGACCACTTTTAAATTAAATAATTTATTAATATCTTGGTAGAGATACTCACTCTAATCTCTATGCAGTTGTAAATGCATTAAAAAAATACTTATTTGAAAATTATAATTGTGCGCCTACGCAGAGTTATTTCCCATTCGCCTTTTTTCTATACTCTTGACGTGACCAATTTTTGTTTTATTTTCCATAATTGTCCCCGCAATTTTTACCCTAAAACTAAACCATCACATCTAGAGAACCGTTCATCAAACATAAAGTTTAAAAATTGGTATCATTTTCATGATTTTGCAACATTTAGTCCCCTTAATACAACCCCGTCATTATTGTCATTTTTTTTTTATTTATTTAGGCTACAATTTTTAAAAATTGAGTGCAACTAGCTAAACTCCTAGATTCTACTAATTCTAGGTCTAGAACGGTAGAACCTAGATCTAGATTTCTAGATCTAGATCTAGAATTCTAGATTCGGGTAATCTATCGTTTTAGGTACGTAAAATCGCCCGCGACTAGTAATGTGAAAAACAGGTGACTCCTTACATTTTAATAATTATTTCACATTTTGAGGAGGATTTATGTTTTGAAAAATACAAAAATGTTTCCGTGTTTCATTTATGTACCTGTTTTTAAACAATTGAATTAAAACTTTTCAGTAATAAATGAACACCAGCGATGTTTCCAACAGATGCAAACATGCTCATTTACTATAGCAGCCATCTTGTTAAAGTTTTATTTTTATAGACTTATAGCGCGAGATTCAGGCGGAAGTCACTCTATTTTAAAATGGTTGCTGTTTATATAGCAAATCTTGCTTGCAGACACTGCTGTTTACAGTTAATTTCTGGCCTATATTAATATATTTAGCCATTGATTTAGGTTTATTATTCATTTATCTATAATATTTGACACAAACATATCACAATATACTTCTATTACAGCCTTGACAATGAGGTAACGTTTTCGTACATTAATAGCCGCGGGCGATTTTACGTACCCAAAACGATAGATTACCTAGATTCGTCCTACTTCCTAGAATCCTAGATCTAGATCTAGATTCTAGATGCTACCTTTTTACAATTCGTTTTAATTTTTTTTTTAGTTCTAGATCTAATCTAGATCTAGATCTAGACTAGTTTAGATTCTAGAACTTGAGTTAAACCAAAAAACGTAATCTAGATCTCTAGGCCTAATGGTTTACCAGTAGTTTTCAGTAATGAAAATGTCGATCTCATTATTTTTAGATTTTGTTTAAATTTGTTACCTTAGCTTGCCAGATACAGATTTCATGATTATGTCAAAAATCCATGCCAAAAAAAATAATATAAAAGTTGTAAACGTATTTTATTCTACTGCACAGATAATTAACTTAGTAAATAGGTCCAATCGATGCATGCATTTAGTATTGAACCATTCTTACATAGCTCATCCATTCGAATTCAAGGTCTTGAATAAACAGAGAAACTATTACACATAGACTACCAGAGTTTCTTCCAGGCATCTCTTTGGGAAGGGGTGGGGCGAAATGGAATTTATATCGAAAATATATACTTTTAACAGTGTCCAAAAAGAAAATTTCAAGTGCCCCCCCCCCCCGGAGAAAAAGTCTGAAAGAAACACTGTAGACTGTAGACTACGTTTATTTAGCAATATAGATGGCTGTCTTTTTTTTTATTTAAGTCTATGAATTTTCCAAGAGGCCTTTAAAATAATTGTGTTAAAAAAACCCGATCAATAGCTAATTGCAATTTGCGATCTCTAAAGTATATTTATCTCAGTAGCGTACGCAGGGGGGGGGGGGGGGGAGCAGGGGGAGCGGCCGCTCCCCCTATGGCCATTTTCAGCAAAGTGGCGCCTTTTTGGAAACTTTTTAAACTCAAATTTTTAAACAATGATATTTGTTAAAAAAATATTTTTGGTCGGCACATCTATGTAAATCACAAGATTTCTTTTCATGCAGCAATTAAGCATTATTGTGTTAGTCTAGTAGTGTCTACGTTTACAACGCGTATTAACAGCTGCATCAGTTTGCTATTCTAAAAATAACCATTACGATGCATTGCAATGTTTAAAAAACCTCTACGGGTAGTACCACATGGCAAGAGGGGTGTTAAGTTTAAGGCAACTGCATAATGTATTTGCTTACGAATAATTGAATTAGAAAATGTTATACATAAAACTTCACACATAATTACTTTATATATACAGTTTGAATCGTGTGATTAATTTTTTTTAAAATTACAATACAGAAACAAATACAACTGATGTGGCACCTCTATTTAAATTTACTGATGAGCAAACTGCGTAGTGGTGGGGAAATTTTGACAAGTTCAACAACGTCAACACTATGAAGTAGTAGAATTCTTACAGTTTGGGCGATAGTGATTACGATTACAAATTAAATGAAACAGTTACAACCCCCCTCCCCCATGGACCCCTCTGTAAAAAAAATATTGTCATAATACCACTGCTACTTATTTAAAACTATTTCTGTAATATATATTTGTGTAATATATATTTGTGTAATATACATGTATGTTTAGAACAGTCATCTAAAAACTGACTCTATGTTCACTCTGAGTTGGTTATCTTCCCCCCCCCCCCCCCCCACACCTCACCACAACAATTGTGTAGAGCGACATTAATGTCACACCTAGGTATACACTGGGTTGGATAATTGAACTAAAGTGACCGGACAGTGGTGAATGAAGTTGAACCCACACCCCCCCCCCCCCAACCCACCCCGAACTGATCTGTTAAGTATATGTAGAAAATCGCGTAGTGATGTACCAAAGTACCATGCCGCGTAAAACTCTGTGAATATTGTTTTTGCAATTACCAGTAAAAAGGTGTGTGATCAATACAGTGATCTAACCCATAGCTATCACTATGTTAAAAAATGATCTTTAAAGATCACAAAGAAGCAGTAGTTAATTAAAATATATGATCTGAACTAAAAGACGGAAATTTAGTTAAACGTAGGCTTTTATTCCAAATGTTTTCTATAATATCGAAAATCATGGTTTTATACCAACTCTGATTTTAAAAACTTTCATTATGCTGTAATCTTTTAGCATTTATGATGACGATCTATAAAATTATGATTATAGATTATAGACAAAAACATTTTGTAAACAAGAATAGTGTTAAGCAATTTGATTATATTCTAAAGTAATTATTTATTTGTTTTGACATTTATAATTAAATGTGTAGATATATACATATTTATATTAGGAGAGTGATTATTTCCCCTATTTCACTTGTCTTAAATAATTTCCCAGTAATTATTATGTAAGAAATTTGTTTACAAGAATTACAAAACAGATTGTGTTACGTTCATTGTTTTTGGTTGTAGTGTGTGTAGATTTTTGTTGTTGTTTTTGTTCTAGATTGATACAATTTTTGTTTTGTCGGCCTACATTGTGTTTTTTTTCTTATTTCTTCAGAGTGCTACTTTCAATTTATTTTACATCATAGCGAAGTAAGGACATACAGCTAGTAATTATATATATATATATATATATATATATATATATATATATATATATATATATATATATATAATATATAAAGCTCAATTCTGTATGTAACACATATGTTTGTCGTGGATCTTCGATGGATTTAAGTGTTAGATAATTAAAGTCCTTATGGTCTAAATTTATGAGTTAAAAAGTTAATATTGAAAGTTTTGGGGAATAATTTTCATTTATCAAACTGAAAGTAATAATTTTCGGCATGTTCATTAAACACAAGTTTTAAAAAAATATCATCTTTTACAAAAATTCTAATTATGTCTTTATTTAGTCCTATAGCACTTACTTCCCTTTGATAAATTAGGAAAACACAATTACTTCCCTTTATAAAACCATTGCATTAGTGGAAAAGAATTTACTTTTTATTACTTTGTTTTGGTGTTGGAAAAAAAATAATTACATAATTAGCGGGGATTGATCAAGTGCAAATGTTGTATGTATTTTACGGATAAGCTTGGAGTATTATAATTGTTCATTAAATTAAAACAGGCGCGTTCGTTTAAGTGAGTGCAAAAGACTATGAATAAGTTGGGGTACTATAGTCGTTTATTAAGCTAAAACAGGCGATTCCGCCCCGGGCTAGACTGTGAGCACTTTGCGTTTATGTTCGCGTTAGTGTTTTCTTTGTGTTTAGGTTGGGTTTGCGTTAGTGGTTGCGGTTTGATTTGGTTAGTTTTTGTTCTCTCTTTTTTCGTTTTTGTTTGTGTTTTTTTTTTTGGGTTTGTATTTGTGTTTTTGGTTGGTTTTGCGTTTGGATTTGGTTTGTCTTCGTTTGCTTTTTCGTTTTTTTTGTGTTGTTATTGGTTGGTAATGGTGTTTGTGGTTGTGGTTGGGTTTGTTGTTAGGTTTTTGTTTTCGTTTGCTTTTTTGTTTGTTTTTTCTTTGTGTTTGTATTGCTGTTTGTGGTTGTGGTTGTGGTTGGGTTTGTTGTTAGGTTTTTGTTTTCGTTTGTATTTGTAATTGTGTTAGCGTTATGTTTGCGTTTTGTTGTTTTGGTTTTGGTTGGTTGTGGTTTGGGTGGGCAATGCCGAGTTTATGATGATTACTAAACACACAGGTAATGGTCTTTAACAGAAAGTTTTTCACAGAAGCCAGAGCAGGGCCTGGCCGGGACGGCTAGTATATATATATATATATATATATATATATATATATATATATATATATATATATATATATAGAGAGAGAGAGAGAGAGAGAGAGATATAGAGATATATATATAATACACGTATATAGAACGCGTTAAAAAATCGGCGCCTTTTTTTGCTCTTTTCGCTCCCCCTACAACGAAAACCTGGATACGCCTCTGATTTATCTACCCCTTCTTAGTTCGTGGAAGAGGGCCGGCAAACAAAAGTCACTCAGACGCGAGAAACACTTCAAGTTTGTAAACGAGCTGATCGAGTAATCTCTCTCGATTTGTTGCTAAATTACTCTTTTATAATTAAATTTTAACATATTACACATAGCCTTTCATTAGGTCTATATCCAACCTGGTTAACCTTTGCCCATATCAGCAACTGAGCTGTCCTGGCCACCCGCAGCCTGGGGTTTTGAAAATGTGAATGCCGTGGACACAGTCGCAACTAACAAGAGTCAGCAGTCTCAGAGGTCACATGACATGGGAAACACGGGTGAACATTGCTCATGGAAGAGCACGCAAAAAATAACATCAACAATTGGGGTCCCACAGGGGTCGCAACCAAATACGATGTAAATTATCTCCCCTGACTGGTAACCCATGATATGTTACAAATTAAAGGGCATACAAATTTAAAGAAAAAGATAACCATGTTTTAACTTTATTGCTAAAGATAGTGAAGAAATTGGGCATTCGAAAAAGTGTTTTGTTATTTTTTTTTTAATTGTTGGTACCCTGAGATCACAGCACCGTGCGACAGCAGTGTTTCTTCCAGACTTTTCTCCGGGGGGGGGGGCCACTTGAATTTTTCTTTGGGGGGGGAGGTAGACTTTCTTCGGGAGGGGGGGGGGCGAGCCCCAAGCCCCTTCCCTCCCCCCGAAGAGATGCCGGAAGAAACTCTGTACGACAGATATGTTTGTTAAAGAGCTAGGACCTATTTATTAACACTGTGTTTGCGTAGTAAATAAAACTAATTTTCCTGCTTCTATATATTACGCATCTCTAAATAAATAAAACAGTTAAAATTAAATGTAATTTATTTCTAGATAAGCTGACTTCACTAGCTTCATTCTCGAATCATTCGTTATATCTCTTTCCTACACAAATACAGTTTGGCAGAGTATTTTAGGTAATTTCACACTTCAGAAAAAAGTTTTTAATTTTCATTTTCATCCTTTACGAACTACAACCCTACGACAGTTTTAGAATTTACCGTTACTATACCATTGCTAAATGTATACGGGAGGACATTGTCAAACAAAATAATGTTCAGCAATTCTCATCCAACGTGGGTTGTCATTAAAAAACACCTTTCATCTCTTCACTGTAACCAAACGACTTAGTCTGTTGTTGATGTTCTTTCTTTGTAAGCTCAAACTCTAGCCTGTAATACTTCAGATGCTTCAGCCATTCTTAGCTATATTAAAGTCGCTTGATCTATTTGCTTTTCTAAATAGAGTTAATCTCCATTGTCACTGTCTACACGTATAGAAACTGTTTCATAAACAACTTCAGTCACTGAAAAGAATAATCTTAATTTTGTGTCGTTTCTAAATAAGGTTTGCCATTTCGGACCTACATAATGGTAGAAACAAATAATGAATTCACAGTCTCACAACTTTCAGAAATAACTTCCGGTTTTCATTTTTTTAAAATAATATTTTTAACCTATTTTTATTTTTTTAATGTATCAAGATCACCAAGTACAGTAACCCAATAAGATAATTGTTTTTCTTCTTCGAGTATATAATGAAGGAAATATGATACAACTTCAGAGGCGTAGCGAGGGGGGGGGGGGCGGGGAGGGGGACATATGTCCCCGGGCGCCGACCTTAATGGGGGGGGGGCGCCAAAATGAGTTGGAAAAACAAATTGAAAGTTTGAGGGGGAGGTGCAAACGAAAAGTTCGAGGGGGGAGGGTGCAAATCGAAAGTTTGAAGGGGGGGGGTGCAAATGAAAAGTTCGAGTGGGAGGTGCAAATCGAAAGTTTGTCCCCGGGCTCCGGGAAGGGTCGCTACGCCTCTGTACAACTTTACACCACGAAGTACAGACAAATGACAGTGGTTTACGCTAACGCATACAAGTGACATTGTGTTACATTATTACAAATAACCAAATGACAATATTGATACAGACTGCCAAACGCAAAGTGACAATTATTTCGCTAATACCAACAAACAAATGCAAAGTGATAATGATTAAGCCAAAAACAGACAGCAAAATGCCAAGTGATTATATTTTACAACACTACCAAGAGTCAAATAACAAATGGCATAAATAGCGTCAAGTTATTTATTGACGACATATTTTCATCCTCCTCTCCGTATTATGTTAAACACTGTCACTATATACCTTTGATCAGGTATAGTTGCGACAAGCATTTCATCCTCGTTTTTTCTGAAATATGGCAGTTTATTTTTTCATCGGAAAAACTAGATAATAACTCATACGTTGAAAACTATTTCACTGTTAACAAACGAAAATAGGAATAGATCAGTCTCATCAACACAATATAGACTGGACTGTGAGGGTGAACGGCCTTATTGATCTAATGGCTCGCGCCTCATTTGGCGGTCCTTAATCCAGCAGAAGTCCAACAAAGCCGCATCACCAAACTACGAAAATTAATTCCACAAACACAATGCTCATGTCCAGTCTTGGACATTTCTCGCCTTTAAATAGCCAGTAGGAGAGGACTAACTTGACATATATTAAGTCGTCGCTGGGTTTGTTGTGTTAGATACCTGGACACGTTAACGAGTGAGTGAAGGCTAGTTGATGTGATGTGAGACAGATAGCTTTGTTCCTAAAAGGGATTTTTAAAAATAAATCTTACGGAGAATGTAAGTATTAATTTTAAATACATTACATGAATATGTACTAGATATTTTTTTTATATATTAAGTGGTAGGTGACATAGTCATATGTCCACATTGCAATTTTGCCATTGTTTAAAAATATACGTTTTTCCTAATAGAATCCTAATATATAATTCCCCATGTGCGCACCTCTCTCTCTCTCTCTCTCTCTCTCTCTCTCTCTCTCTCTCTCTCTCTGTCCGCAAAATATTTTCGCCGGACATCACGTCAGAAACGGCAGCGATATATGGAGAACTTTATACGGACTTTTGTTGAAAATAATATGTTAGATGTTTTAAATGTATAACCACAATTTTATTTAAAGAAGAAAAATAAAAATTAAAGACGTATTCGAATGTAGAGAAACAGTATTATTTATGCAACCGGAAAAGCATTAATATATGTGGAAAAGAACGCATAAAACTGTGACGTCACTATTGCTTATACATTAACTAATGACGTCATCTGCCGTGTTTAGAATGAAAAGAAATGAACTATTTCATTCAAATTTGATTTAGATCTAGATCTACGTACACTATGAAATGTATACAATACAATTTTTCCGGCCTAAACTCATAAAATTTATTTCATTTATTTGGATTCTAGATCTAGATATTCTAGATTCATCTATTCAAATAATACATTTCTATACTAAAGTATTTCAGGCCTTAATTACTTTATTGAAATCTTTGTTTATCTATGCCAATTGCTAATCTCTATAATATATAAAGCAAAGTTGTCGGGTGCCCGATATGGCACTTCCCGGCGCCGTAGGCGCTTCAAATTTGGCAGGATCTTGCCTTGGGGCGACAGAACACGGGGGCCGGTTGGCCGGAAAGTCTACGATGATGGGGTCAAAACTGACCTCGACTGACCGGCGCCTTATATGAGCTATAAATCGAAAAAAAAATGTCCACGGAGGAACCTCTTCATAACTCCTGAGGTCGTAGACCGACCCTCGGGCGAATTAATTAAGCATTCAAATTCTCAATGTTTTCGAAAGCCTAAGCAAAGCTGGGCAGCATGCCTAGTTAATACAATAATATCTCACTTTTTCGCGCGTCTTTTTGTAACATATCTTACTTCCCATTCTTACATAGAGCATGCAATATATTACTGTGGTTGAATATTACCTTGTCTAGATCTTGCTATTTACTTTATTTATCATATAAATTGAAGACTTTTGCCTAGAAGATAGGTAAAAAAGATGTCAATAGATATTTTCAAGTAATTGAAATTTATCGTAGGTATAAAATGGTACATTACACCAGAGGCGTAGCGATGGCGGGGCGGGGCTGCGGACCGCACCGGGTGACACCATTTAGGGAGGGGTGACAATATGGCAAAAAATTGCAAAAATGTACAGACGAAAACTGCTTTTTTGCCAGTTCCGTTAATGATCAATTAAAGCTAAATAGTCTTTTAAGTACAAATCGACAATTATTACAAAAGGGTGAGGGGTGACACTATGGCGTAAACTATGGCGTAAAAAAACATTGCTACATACAACTGTATTATTAACAGACTATAGATATACCTCTTTACTGTTTATTAGGCCGACACAGAAACAAGCATATATTTATATATATATATATATATATATATATATATATATATATATATATATATATATATATATATATATATATATATATATATATATATATATATATATATATATATATATATATATATATATATATATATATATATATATATATATATATATATATATATATATATATATATATATATATATATATATATATATATAAATATAATATATATATATATATATATATATATATAAATATAAATATATATATATATATATATATATATATATATATATATATATATTGTTTCTTGGGGGTGACACTACGAAGTGCCGCACCGGGTGACACCCAACCTAGCGACGCTACTGCATTACAGCCTAAACGCCCTTATTTCTCCCCACCTCACCACCTTGTCTCTAAATTTTAAAAATACATCCAATAAGGTCTTTAAAGGCTCCAAGACTCACCCTAACCTAACTTTAAAAAATATTGTTTTTACCTGCTTTTGTTCCACCCGATTCGTGCAACCCTAAAATATTGTTTTCACAGGCGTGTTCAACGTGCGACGTTTGAAGGTTGAATCAAGGCGGTGAACTTAGGAAAGAAAACGTTAGATCATAAAACGGAAATGAAATAAGACATAAGAGGTGAGTGAATTGTTAAGGAAACATGCAATACTTTAGTCAGACCCATACCTTTTTTTAGAAATATCTACTTCTATTCATATCCACCCCCGGAAAATTTAGCTCCCCCCCCCTAACGAAAGATTCAAATACTCCCCCCCCCCCCCCCACCCCAGAGGAAAAGTCTGAAAAAAACCCACTGCCCACAATGTTGCTCTCTCATAATTGGTTGGTAACTAATGAAAACATAAAAAACACGAACAAAACGTATGATGACATTTTGTTCATGATTTGAACAAGGAACAGATGACTTTCAAATCAAAACGTGAATATCCGGCAGGATGGCAAGCAAAACAGCACAGGGAACAAAAATCACGTTTTCGTTGTTAACTATTTACCCAGTTGAACAGAGACAATAAGAGTTACATTAAAAAAAAAACTTTTAACCAAAGCAGGATATAAAATACATGACTTAAATATTTTAAAATAGGAATAAAAATTCACATAGGCGATCATAAATGTAAAAAAAAACAAAAAACAAGGCAATTTAATTCATAACGCTATGTTTAACATTGCCTTAGGGGTCATCCATAAAGAACGTCACCCTATTTTGACCATTTTTACCTTCCTTCTTCCCTTCCCCCTCATTCACACATCGTCACTAAACGCCAGACTCCCCACTCAAACAATCTCACACCTCAGCTAAAGACTCCTTATCTCTCAAAATTGCAGTTGGATTATCTTAAAACATTTTTTTTTCTAAAATCTTTACTGAGCTCGGTCAACATAGAGTATTGTAATCAATATCTAGTACAATTTATTAAAACATTTGTCTAAAACGCAAAATCACGATTCAAATTTGTTCTTTAAACTTCCTTTTTTTATAAAGCTAAAGTGTGACATCACCCTATCTGAACACCCCCATTCCCCCTTATCACACACCGTTGCAAAATTACGGACCTTGCCCCTACCTCTTTAAGTTTGACGTCATTTTTTGACGACACAATATTTGTTATGTTATGTATACTATATGTTGTATTTCCTTTGAGAAAGCAAATGCGCAGAGCAGGCACAAAGTCTAATCACTTAATTTTTTAGAGACTTAGTTATAAAGTGTGTGTACATCTCTCAAGTCAGAGCAGTAAAAAAAAACCATGCTTAGGCTTGAGGTAGGTACAACCACTTTGTAAAATACTCATCATGGGACGTTTTGTATGAAGACCCTGGGACATTTACTGAATTTTGTAATTAACAGCGATTTATTTTTTTTTGGGGGGGGGGGGGGGGGGTAGTTTATACAAATTGTTTAGGTGGAGGTAGGGGGAGCTTCTATGTCTTTATCGAAATCCGAACTTGGCTATGCAAACACATCTTAACTAAAAACTAGATTATTTTGTACAAGACAAAAAAATACCACAATTTTTTTCTCAACATTTTGACAGGTCAACATAAGATCCTCCAAACTTGTCCAAATTATTTTTAAAGTGATTGGTGAATACCCATTTCCCCCTATCCCCTATCACACAATATTTTATGGTCATTCATAAAATGATAATTAAAATACTTATACATTTTTAAGTTAAAATAATGAAAATCTTTGTATGTGGCTCTTATTTACTTCTTTTACCATGTATTTTGTTACATTGCTCATGTTCCAGAGTTCAAATGTTTCCTTAATATATACTTAGAAAATGTCGTATTTCAGTGCCTTATTTTATAACTATCGTAGACAACATCGTTTCCAAGCGCCTACAGGTTATCTTGTTTTATAGTTGTAAAAGGCTATCAGTTTAAAACTTTCTCGAGAAGTCTCGATATAACTTCCTATGTTATGACGTCGATATTGCAGGCAGGCGTTACAAAAATCGTTGTCACAATAATCAACGTCACGACGTCGGGGAGTTAATCAGCTTTCTTCCATATTGGATCCATGATCCATGTCATATATAAAGAGGTTGGGTAGTTACTAAGCTTTCCTTCATATTGGACTTCCTTATCAATTTCAAATTATTTGGGATAAAGCAGCCTTACCCGAACAGTCAATGTGATCATATGAAACTATAAAGACCGAAGAGTGAAAGTAATTTCAATCGCCAGCTCAATTGATTTCAAGATATAAAGAATAATGCGGCATTTCTCAAAGTCAAACACAATCTATCTAATTCAGTTATATTAGGAGTAATGGAGCTTTTAAACTATTTGTAATGTTACCCTCTGTTAGCATTATCACTGAAACCACACGAGCAAAGTCTAGGCTTACATGAATACAGTGTTTTTCCCTGACTATTTTTCTCCGGGGGGGGGGGGGGGGCACTTGAACTTTTCGGGGTGGGGGGCGGACTAAAATTTCCGGATGGGGGGGGGCGGCGAACACTGTTAAAAGTATATATTTTCTATATACATTCCATTTTGTTCGCTAAGAGATGCCTGGAAGAAACTCTGCATACATATCTCCTACCACAACAAATAGACCATCATATCAACTTAGAGGAGACAGTACAATGAAATCGACTATGAAAAACTAGATAAAGTTAGTGACAAATTGTTGGTGTTTTAAAAAGATAACTCATTAATAATTATAATATTTATTAAAGGTCAATGCATATTATTGTAATCAAAATAGTGATATTTATCTATTTGTCAATACGATTCGAATTGATGAGTGACAAAGTTTTAATAAAATTTAATACACCCCAAACTTCGCATAGGCATTATACAAGACAAGCTGTGTAAAAGATAAACTGTAGAAATAGTTACACCACTTCAGAAAACTTCCAAACAAAAATACTAGTACTAGCCCAGAAATAAGCTATTGCTTACATATAATATGTCTATATGTCAAATCTATATTTGCTACTAAATATACACTATGAGCAACTTCCAAAGTATTTGCAACTATTCGTGGTAAAAGCTCGCTTATGATAGCTATTATCCGTTTGGCTGCAAGCATTCTGAAAGTACCCCCAGCTAGTGAGACAAGCAATAGAAAAGTACTGTCACACTGGGAGACAGGCACTAGAAAAGTACTGTCACACTGGGAGACAGGCACTAGAAAAGTACTGTCACATTGGTAGACAGGCACTAGAAAAGTACTGTCACATTGGTGACAGGCACTAGAAAAGCAACTACTTTGTAAGAATACAGAAGGAATGGAAGAAAAGATAAAGAATGTGATGGCTTTGTGTTATTGGAAGTCTGCTGATGTTCTGGTCGAAGGCTGACCTACTTATGGTCACGCAAAGACAGTAATTTTTATTCTTAGATGGTACCGCAAATAAAAAAAAAACACATTTTATTCAGTTTCTGATACTACTGTAACGTTGGTTAATTCCAAGTCGTCTAGTTTTAACACTAAACTTATACAGAACAACATAGATGATAAAATCAATCGGAAGTGGTTGAATGGGTTTCATCAGTTTTAATCACACTATAAGATGGGACGAGATTTGACTCACAGAGACTCCCAGAAAAAAAACGTTGTTTCCTTATACGAACACGTAGACTGCGAGAGAGCAACACATCATTCTTTGTCATAAATAGTTGCACTTTCGAACCTGGCAATCCATTTTGCATATGACGTAGAACCAGAGGCGTCGCTAGGCGGGGGCGGGGGGTGCAGACCGCACTGGGTGATACCCGACCTTGCGACGCCATAGCGAAGAACTGAGATGTTTATGAGAAATCGGCAAATGACATTGTATTCTACAGGTGTATCCAGTCGCCTTTATTTTCCTTAGCACTAGATACGTACTGTCGGATAGGGAGACAGGTACTACTAGAAAAGTACTGTAACATTGGGAGACAGGCACTAGAAAAATACTGTAACATTTGGAGACAGGCCCGTAGACTGTGAGAAAGCAACACACCATTCTTTAAATAGTAGCACTTTCGAACCTGGCAATCCATTTAGCAGTTTACGTAGACCCCAGATGTTTCAGAGACATCGGCAAATGACATTGTATTTTACAGGTTTGCCCAGTCGCCTTTGCTTTCCTTAACACTAGAAAAGTACTGTCAGATTGGGAGACAGGCACTAAAAAGAACTGTGACATTGGGGAACAGAATTGCACCGTAGCCTATTAATAATAAAGCTGGTTGGATTCGAGCCCGCGACGTTCGGCTTAGCAGGCGGGCACTATACCATTGTACCATCGCCCTATTGACACGCATCGAGAATTAAATAGATTTTAACTTAATGAAAACACCAAGAAGAGAAATAATGCGTTCTCTACTTAGTTGCACCGCACAAAACATCAGATACTTTAGGCACGATGTTATTATTTCTTATCCTCTTGCCTCATTCTTCTAAACAACAATCTTCCTGCAACATACTTTCAAAGACACTTAATTCCGAAATAAGCTTGTAATTTTAACTCCACGCCTCTACAACCCTCTACCATCCACATTCTGAATACTACCACCTCGATACAAAATATTTGATCAACTTTCGACCTTCTTATTGAACCGTATAAAAATTTTAATCTTACCAAATTATAATTAATTAAGATGCTTATGATCTTCACAACCAAAATCATTATCGATGGTGGGGATAATTCATTCATTAAACATATCTTGAAATAAAGTTTGCACAATTTGCTACAAATTTATCAGTGCAATCTACGAATAACTTCTGTAGTATTTATATCTGCATGTGATACTAGCACCAACCTAAGCTAGCATCCATACAGATACAAGTGCTAGGGGAGTTCTGCAACAAGTCCATGATGCGAGGCATGTTACAGCGGAAATACTAAAACCTTTAGCAGAGTAGGCAATGTGGAAATGTAAATGTATGTTTCCATGTTATCGGGTTGAGGCGAATGTTTCTGGTACTGGCATTCATGTATTGTATTAGCAAAACCAATATATAATATGTCAATGCTTGGGGGGGGGGGGGGGGGGGGGGCAGAGGCGTAGCGACCCATTCCAGCGCCTGGAATATCAATTTTGACCCGTTCCTTCCGTTTCTGTAAATAGTTATTCCTTTTTGTGAAAAAGCGCCCCCCCCCCCTTTTCAAGTTGGAAAGGTTTGTGACGTTTCTTAACAGTTGTTATCCCGTAACAGTTTCTATTTTGGTGCCACAAAATTGATATAGAAAACAGTTATGTGTGTAAAACCTTGTAGTAGTTTATTTTCTTTAACGTTGTGTATAATTTAATATTTCAGCTTAAAATGAGCAGTTTAATTATTATTTTTACGCCTTTTGGCGCCCCCTTAAGGTCGGCGCGCAAGACGGCCGCTCCAACCCCGCCCCCCCCCCTCACCTATCTACGCCACTGGTGGTTATGGTAGTAGTAAAAGATTTGTCAACACCATAACAGATAACACCTCCAAAACTTCACACATTTACTAATATTTAAATATATATTTTTCTTTAATTTTTTTGTCAATCTAATACACTCTTCATTTTCATATACAGAGTAAGTTCTATAGTAAAACAGAACATTTTCATGACATTTCCCATGATGTTTCATGTAAAAAAAAAACAAAAACCCCATTTGATGCGAATCTTCAAGCCACTGGAAATAATTCCTATCAAGACCAAGAGTTAGTCATCAATATTGAGAAAAGCTTACTCGGTGTTGGCAAACATATAGACTCAACTGATCACGTAGCTGATCTCTATATGCGTGCCATTACCCAGAGAGTTTATCAGCTTTACAGTACGCTACTTAGATGGAAGCTATAACATTAGGTGTCTAGGCATAACTGCTAGAACTAATAATCGACCAATATTTTTTTCTTTTATTGTACGGTAAATAAAATAAAGTGAAGTAGAGTTCACATGTAGTTTTTTTTTTTTTACATAAACGTTAAAGTCTTTCACGAAAATCAATCATGATGACTTTCCAGCTGGATATGATAAAGGGAATATTAAAATGAAATGGTAGTTTTAAATACTGAATAAGCAATATGTAGAAAACAAAAAAAATTTAAAGCGAAGACGCCATCAATTTAGAGTAGAGCTTTCTTGGTGGTTGCATTCATATGGCAAATAGCTGAAGCACTAGCTAAAAGACACGTGAATGTTATTACCTGAAAGCTTGTACAGCTGAACTCTAGAGGCTATGTAAGGGATTATAAAACAAAAGGCTTCGGAGAATACCAGAAAAGCCCATAGCTTAAATATAAAATACGTATAGCATATTGCGTGCTAATTAATCAGTTATATTATACGCTTTTTACTGAAAATACTACTTGTTGTAAAGAAGATATATATAAATCAATATATATATATATATATATATATATATATATATATATATATATATATATATATATATATATAGGTGTGTATATTTTTCTATTTATATATAAGTGGAAGATATTAATTAATGGATAAGCGATTGCAAATGAAAGATACAATCGCATTTTTGAAATTGAAATTAAAAAAATAAAATAAACAAAGAATTACTTTTTCCAAAACAAAGTTCTGTTCTTCTGTTTTTAGGCCCTTTTAGTGAGCAACGCAATATTTTGATGTAACATTCTAAATCACAAGCATATCTAATTTGTTACTAGTTTTTATGACTATATTGGGGTTTTTTAGAAGTAAAAAATAAAATGCTACTTTATTTTGAAAAGTGCAGAAAATGTTTGCAATTGAATTTCATAGAGGGGTCGGCGTGGTCGAGTCGGTAAAGCTCATGAGATGAGGCTCGTTAGCTGGGGACAGCCACTCTTCTATGAGAGACAACTCCAAAATCAAACAACTGCTGCCTTGTAGTTTGTTCTCGGTTGGACAAAGGCTATGGAAGCAAATCCAAAAAGATGGAAGCATGGTCGAGTCGGCAAATCTCATGGCTGATAAATTCGAAAAAAGTCTCGAGTTCAAACCCTTTGGCAGATAAGGCTCGATCCCTCCCAACACTAAAAATTAAGAACGAAGAAGAACAAGAAGAATGTCATAATACTCTTAATATTAACTGATACCAAAAACATTACCTGAACTGTTACATTTATTTAAAACAAAACACATTATTACAACATTAGAAATTGTATTAAAGCAACAATGTGCGACCAGCTTCAACTGTTACATCATCTATACTGCACTCTAGTTGTTGTGTACTGGCTAGAGTCGGTTTAGGTGTACGAACTGGTGAAGTCTAGCAACTAGGTGGTATTACACTCACTCAAGTCGGTGTAGGTGTGCGAACTAGTGAAGTCTAGCAACTAGGTGGTATTACACAAACTCAAGTCAGTGTAGGTGTGCGAACTGATGAAGTCTAGCAACTAGGTGTTATTACACAAACTCGAGTCGGTGTAGGTGTGCTAACTAGTGAAGTCTAGCAACAAGGTGGTATTACACAAACTAGAGTCGGTGTAGGTGTGCTAACTAGTGAAGTCTAGCAACAAGGTGGTATTACACAAACTAGAGTCGGTGTAGGTGTGCGAACTGATGAAGTCTAGCAACAGGGTGGTATGACACAAACTAGAGTCGGTGTAGGTGTGCGAACTGATGAAGTCTAGCAACTAGGTGTTATTACACAAACTCGAGTCGGTGTAGGTGTGCTAACTAGTGAAGTCTAGCAACAAGGTGGTATTACACAAACTAGAGTCGGTGTAGGTGTGCTAACTATTGAAGTCTAGCAACAAGGTGGTATTACACAAACTAGAGTCGGTGTAGGTGTGCGAACTGATGAAGTCTAGCAACAGGGTGGTATGACACAAACTAGAGTCGGTGTAGGTGTGCGAACTGATGAAGTCTAGCAACTAGGTGTTATTACACAAACTCGAGTCGGTGTAGGTGTGCTAACTAGTGAAGTCTAGCAACAAGGTGGTATTACACAAACTAGAGTCGGTGTAGGTGTGCGAACTGATGAAGTCTAGCAACTAGGTGGTATTACACAAACTCGAGTCGGTGTAGGTGTACGAACTAGTTAAGTCTAGCAACTAGGTGGTATTACACAAACTAGAGTCGGTGTAGGTGTACGAACTGGTGAAGTCTAGCAACTAGGTGGTATTACACAAACTAGAGTCGGTGTAGGTGTACGAACTGGTGAAGTCTAGCAACTAGGTGGTATTACACACTCGTCTAGAGTCGGTGTTGGTGTGTGATCCGGTGAAAACCAGCAACTAGGTGGTATTACCAGTGCCGGCGCCAGTTTATTCAGCGCCCTAGGTAAACAGAGTTTCTTCCAGGCATCTCTTCGGGGGGGGGGGGGGGGGCTTTGCCCCCCCGAAATTTTTTTACCGCCCCCCCCCCCCCCCGAACGAAATTAAATTTATATAATTTATATAGAAAATATATACTTTTAACAGTGTCCGCCCCCCCCCCCCGAAGAAAGTCTAGCGCCCCCCCCGAAAATTTCAAGTGCCCCCCCCCCCCCCGGAGAAAAAAGTCTGGAAGAAACACTGTAGGTAAACCTTATTAAAACGCCCCCTTTCACACAATTTAATTACTAAAACATATGTATAAGAAATAATTAATCAAAAGTGACATATTCATTTATTATCAATTAGGTTAGTGCACGTTATAAGTAGACATCAAAATCAAATTTTACTTCCCTCCTTCGTTGCAGAAGTGCGTACTAATTCCTTCAATTCCAGTTTGCAAGCGTAATCACATTCTAATGAAATTGTTGTTAAGTCCTCGAGTCTAATTTTTACTTTACAACATATCCCCAAATTAAGCAACAAATTATCTCCCATTTGGTAATCCAAATACCAAAGTTTTATTAAAGGGAAATAACTTTCACAAGAATAGCCAAATTAACCAACTGTAAACAAGGCATGCCTAAAAACCACAAAAAAAAAAACGGTTTAAATTTCATTACTTAATATTTTTACGAATTCTTTTATATTAGCTTTGAGTTCGTAAAAACAATATATTTTTATAATTGAATACTTAACTAAAGGTTTTGTTTGAAAGTCTGAACACGGTAGATTTATAATAACATACTTGTAGTCAATTTTGATGACAAACCATTATTCGTTTACTACAAAAGTAACTCAATGCTTAATTTTGGATCCCCCTTAATCCCCTAAATTAAGGGACACCTTTAAAAAAAATCAACACTACAGACACTACAGACACCATTAGAAACCTCAACCTCCAAACAATCACACCCAAAGCCAGAGAAATTGCATATAGACTTGTCTACAACTCAACACCCATAGGACACCACCCACAAAGGAAATCTACTTTATGTAGACAAAATCATTTAGAATCAGAATCCCACATCTACTTAGACTGATCCGCCATTCAGAAAAAGACCCTAGAGACCCAAATAGTGACCAGAAACGAGACCTTTGACGTAGACGTAGCGATAACACTAAACAAACTGCCCAAACACAAAGGCAGAAGAGAACTAGAGCAGAAAGCAGAGATCGTGTGATTTTCGTCAATACACAATATGGCGCCCAGAGTTCCAGAGCGCATATGTTAGCACATGGCATCCGTTAATCGTGCGTCCTGCATAGCAGGTAAGGGGTACTACTATATTTAGCGTTAGAACTTTAACAGGTGCAACCGCCGACGCCCCGTAGATTGCACGACCCGAAGCGCCCCGGTTTCCCATGCGAGCACTATGGCGCCTCTGCGGTACTGCAATCGGGGGGCTCCCGAGAGCGCCCCTCTATGCCCCTGACACATGGGCGGTCACCGAATTGTGTTCTACCTCATTATTTCTTTGATTGATTAACGTACACTCAAGTTTTTGATGCAGTGGTGAAGATATACCCGTGTCCCATTATTTATGATCCAAGCGCAGGCATTGTTTACAATTAAATAACTCACTTTTATGAAACAAGGTCACGAGTCTAAGAATATGGGATTGGTGACGCATGGATGAAACCGTTCTTATATATCCCAGCGGCAACGCGCGGGGACGGGTACGCTCATAGTTTATAAAAGATAATCAAAGTTACTAATTATTAGTTACTTTTTTATTAAATCGATTACACATATTTTGCGCCCCCCTAGCGATGGCGCCTACTTCGCCTTATAGGTAGCGCCGGCCCTGGGTATTACACTCACTCGTCTAGAGTCTGTGTAGGTGTGCGAACGGGTAAAGTATAGCACCTAGGTGGTATTTCACAAACTAGAGTCGGTGTATGTGTGCGAAGTGGTAAAGTCTAACAGCTACGTGGTATTACACTCACTCGTCTACAGAGTTTCTTCCAGGCATCTTTTCGGAGGGGGTTCCCCCCCCCCCACCCGAACAAAGTTTACCCCCCCCCCTCCCCCGGTCAAAATGGAATTAATATAGAAAATATATACTATTATCAGTGTCCGCCCCACCACCCCCCCCCCGGAAATTTTAGTTTAGTGTCAGTGTCGAACTGGTGTAAGTGTGTGGTGGAGGTGTGCGAACTGGTGTAAGTGTGTGGTGTAGGTGTGCGAACTGGTGTAAGTGTGTGGTGGAGGTGTGCGAACTGGTGTAAGTGTGTGGTGGAGGTGTGCGAACTGGTGTAAGTGTGTGGTGGAGGTGTGCGAACTGGTGTAAGTGTGTGGTGTAGGTGTGCGAACTGGTGTAAGTGTGTGGTGGAGGTGTGCGAACTGGTTATAAGTGTGTGGTGGAGGTGTGCGAACTGGTGTAAGTGTGTGGTGGAGGTGTGCGAACTGGTGTAAGTGTGTGGTGGAGGTGTGCGAACTGGTGTAAGTGTGTGGTGTAGGTGTGCGAACTGGTGTAAGTGTGTGGTGGAGGTGTGCGAACTGGTGTAAGTGTGTGGTGGAGGTGTGCGAACTGCTGTAAGTGTGTGGTGGAGGTGTGCGAACTGGTGTAAGTGTGTGGTGGAGGTGTGCGAACTGGTGTAAGTGTGTGGTGGAGGTGTGCGAACTGGTGTAAGTGTGTGGTGTAGGTGTGCGAACTGGTGTAAGTGTGTGGTGGAGGTGTGTGAACTGGTGTAAGTGTGTGGTGGAGGTGTGCGAACTGGTGTAAGTGTGTGGTGGAGGTGTGCGAACTGGTGTAAGTGTGTGGTGTAGGTGTGCGAACTGGTGTAAGTGTGTGGTGGAGGTGTGCGAACTGGTGTAAGTGTGTGGTGGAGGTGTGCGAACTGGTGTAAGTGTGTGGTGTAGGTGTGTGAACCAATGTAGGTGTGTGAACACTTGTGTAGGTGTGTGAACTGGTGTAGGTGTGTGGTTGAGGTGTGCGAACTGGTGTAGATGTGTGGTTGAGGTGTGCGAACTGGTGTAAGTGTGTGGTGGAGGTGTGTGAACTGGTGTAGGTGTGTGAACTGGTGTAGGTGTGCGAACTGGTGTAGGTGTGTGAACTGGTGTAGGTGTGCGAACTGGTGTAAGTGTGTGGTGTAGGTGTGCGAACTGGTGTAAGTGTGTGGTGGAAGTGTGCGAACTGGTGTAAGTGTGTGGTGGAGGTGTGTGAACTGGTGTAGGTGTGTGAACTGGTGTAGGTGAGCGAACTGGTGTAGGTGTGTGAACTGGTGTAGGTGAGCGAACTGGTGTAGGTGTGTGAACTGGTGTAGGTGTGCGAACTGGTGTAGGTGTGTGGTGTAGGTGTGCGAACTTGTGTAGGTGTGTGGTGGGTGTGTGTGAACTGGTGTATGTATGTGAACTAATGAAATCCAACAATTTGACGGTATTGCACATACTATTTAATCTAAAATCGTGGAACTAGAGTTTTACACACTCTATTGACATTTTGCCTGCGTAAACTATTTTGTTCAACTCCCATGTCAACCTCATGTGTGTTCTTAATTATAATATTAGACCGGATGTCCCCAACACAATTAACTGTTACGTGTCAACATCTTATGTGCTATTTGGCCAGTTGACTAGGACACAGTCAACAAATTGAGAGAAATACTCCCCAGTAAAGGCATTCCTATAACCAATAAGCTGGTAATATTGTCTTAGGGGTAGTATGAATGTCGTTGCTTGGGATAAACTTCATCTAATCAACAATGTTGATGTTCCGGGGGTTGGAGTGGGGACGGATGCAGTTGTGAATCAAGAATAAGCAAGAAGGTAATTCCTACTGTAACTTAACATTGAAGTAAGCAGCATAGATTACATCCACTTTCTTGGTTCTGTATTTAACAAATAGGAAAAATACGAAAGACAACAGCCTAGAAATATACCCCATTACTAATTTAAATAAAATTTCCCACCTACTAAACATGTAACTTACTCCAAGATGTATCTTGTAAATTTTACTGCAAAATAAATACATTTATAATTGGATACCTAATCTATAAAATATTTTTTATTTAAATTAAAAAAAAACTATAAGATTATTACATTCGTTATAAAAATAATTCTAGAAATTTCTATCTTCATTTTTAATAAATAAAACTTAAAACCTTATACAAAATTAAATTCCTAGAAAGTTGGTAGCTTGTTCTTTTTGTAAAATAATTTTGTAGTTACACCATTTCATGAATTTGAACCCAAACTATCATGATATTTTCAATTATATAAAACATTAATTAACGTATGTCTATTGTTCACATCAATTTCATTACTCATTAACAACAAATGCCTTGCGTTCACTGTTTTAGGCTCTATCCCATAGTGCTGGTATGTGTTTGTTATCCACAAGTTTTACCTTATGTTCAGTATTTTAGTTCTATTCTCTAGTGCTGGTATGTGTTTGTTATCCACACCTGCAACCATCCCGATGTGGAGGACGAGTACATATAGACACTATGAGGTATAACAACGTCGTGGTTGATATATTTTATCACATCTATGTGATCGTCATATGTATTATTTTCTACACTTTTATCTGATGTAATCTATGCGGTCCAGCGCGTAATGTCCACTGATCACCTTTTTGTATTTTCGTCCGTTTTTTTACATTACGCTACAATATAATAGAGCTGGTTAATATGTCAAATCCCATACTTGTAACAGCATCTTAAAGTGATTCTATTACACTAAACAATATAGCAGTGCTTGCTGAATGTATGACATCAAATCCTATGCTGGTAACAACATATTAAAGTGAAAAGTAGTGATTGATGAATGTATGACATTAAATCGCATACTTGTAACAATATCTTAAAGTGGATTTATTATTTAAACATGTGACATTAATTCGCATACTGGTAACAACATCTTAAAGTGGTTTTTCATTCCTTTAACAAGTTAAAGTGGTTTTATATAAGCTAGACAAATAAAAGTATGTTAATTACACTTTACTGTAGTGATAAACCGGTGACACTAAAACTAACAATAATACCAAATGACTAATATGTATAATATCTTGAATGTAGGCAGTGTTTCTTCCAGACTTTTTTCTCCGAGGGGTGGGGGGGGGGGGAAGTCGCACTTGAAATATTTTTGGGGGGTGGGTGGGGGGGAGGACGTAGTAAAATTTTCGGAGGGCGGAGACACTGTTAAAAATATGTTTTCAATATAAATTCCATTTCGTTCGGGGGAAGAGGGGGGGGGGCGGTAGACTATTTTTCGGGGGCGGAGCCTCATAATTTAGGTATACACACTTATCAAAAAAATAATATACATTTTTTTACAACTATTATTAATAGTAAGGTCTCTGACCCAAGGTAAATTAACAAAACAAAGCAGTGTGGTTATAACACAAAACAGTAATGTGTCAGTTAATTTTCAACGTGGAATATAAAATATCAACTTAGCTTGGGAAAATGATAGAAAAAATGTTAATGATTAAACAGATTAAGTTTTGTTTCCAATTTTGTTTTGTTTTAAGGGGGTAAGCGCCGGTTAAAAAAAAAAAATTTAATACTCGTTAGAAAACAATTATTTCTTTACAGCATTTTTAAGGTACATCCGGCTATGCATTTCTTTTAACATTTTTTTTTGAAAAATCATGGTAACTATGACAACGGCGGCCATCTTGTAAAATAACCCCCTTCGTAGGTTTTCCACCATTCATAAAATATTAAAATTTAAGCCCAATAAACAATGAATCTTCTACCAAATTTTGGGGTACTCAGTTAAAAATTTTAAGTGCATATCTTCAAACTAATTTTTTTAATGAATTTTCAAATTGTAGGTCCGTTAAAAATACTAGTTTTAATACCCAAAATTCCCCAAAATGAAGCGTTTTGAACGGACACAAATTACCTTTTAATTAAAGTAAAGCTTGATTATTTTTTGTATAAGTTCATTAGTTTTTAGCGTCCATGTAACTTCGTTTGCCTCAACTAGAAGACGCGGTTGAGGCAGCGAAGTTATAGAGAGGCTAGAAATGAAAACCCGACTAGCGTTTCCAATTTTAGACTATACACATCCACTGTCTTAATCTACCGATATAAGCAAAGTTTCATTCAGATTTTTCTCCAAGGTGGGAAAAAAAGGGAGGGGGGAGGGGTGAAGGTAGACTAAATTTTCCGGGTAGGGGGGGGATTGGCTTGCTTCGAAGAGAAATCTATAAAAAACCTCTAAATATACGTTGCGAGAAAGTCTTCAATCTTTAAAATGTGGTTAGAAGGGGGGGGGGGGGCAGAAGAAGTTAGGTCTAAAGAGAAACGTTTATTTACCTACACCGTATAGATTGATATGCAATGTTACGTCGAATAGTTTCAAATAGGGCGTATTTTCCTTCCACTACGGCTCTGCAATAACCTGCTATAGTGAAAGGGGAATGCAATCTATTTGTGACACAAACAACTACACCATTTTTTCCCCGCATGAACTATGTGATACACATCTAAAATTATTTGTTTTTCTAGTACAATATGTTCAATATATTATGCCAACGTTTTGAAATGTGTTTATTTCTGTGTGATATAATTTCTAAGTCTCGATAAGTGTTTATTTTTGTTTCGTATCATTTTGAAGCTTTGAGATGTGTTTGTTACTGTTTGATATATGGGACAATAAGGCCGATTGATAAATCGTTTTGCTGCTAGCCCAAAGGTCTCTTGTACGGATCTCGGTTCAGACTTGTGGCTGTAAGAACGTCCCTGAGTCTACTGTGTTGGGTACCTGACATACTTTGGGGAAACTAAAGGCGGCTGGGCATTGTGCTGACGACACTATCCCTTCATATGCCGAGATCAAGAAACATGAACTTTACTTCATCTGCCCAATGGATCTGAAGGTCTAAAGAGGAACTTTACTTACTGTTGGATAAAAGTTCAAAGGTTTGATATGTTTTTCTTTTTCATATAATTTCAAAGTTTCGATGCGTGTTTGTTTTTATTGTTATCATTCCAAGTTTCGATGTGTGTTAATTTCTACCTGATTTCACTCCAAGTTTTGATGTGTGTTTATTTCTAATCATTTCCAAGTTTCCACAATATGTATTACTTTCAAATCATTTCAAAGTTTCCATATGTGTTTATTTCTACTTGATATAATTTTCAAGTTTCGATATGTGTTTATTTTTTAATTATTTCAAAGTTTCCATATGTGTTTGTTAGCCACAGCTGTGAGAGCGGACTCGTACCAACATTTTGAAATAAAGCGACACTTCATAGATAAGATCCAATTTCTCAACCAACTTCTGAAACCTGCCACATATTAACACTTCTATTAGAGCTGCAGTTTGTGGTCTATTTCTTAGAGCCGGTGTAAGCTGGTGCATAGCTGCTGTAGTATATCAGCTACTACGTCCAACTTATACAGTCTCATAGAAATAAGAAACTACTATTTGTAAAACCACAGCGTATCTTCGCATCTAAAAAGAAGATCTTAAAATATATTTTTTTGTATTGAGCAGAATATTAGCTCTAAATTCAAATATTTTAAATCAAGATATGAATACATAAACTTTTGCATTTGTATTGTGACATAGGCAGTGTTAGCTAAACAATACTTACAAAATAAGATTTGTGGAAATGTATAGTGAAAAATTATGTGCTAATGCTAAATTTTAAACATAGTGTGATATATGCTTAAAGAAAATCAATGTTAAAATTGCAAGTATTTTAGATAATTTACATTGATGATGGTTTTCGTAGAATTTAATTTTAGATTAATTGACCGTATATTACGAACTTTCGATAAGTTTTTTTTGTTTTTCTTTTTTTTTCTTTTTACAATCGTCACAGAAAGAAAAAAAGAAACTTCCTTAGTTGACACATTAATAATGGTCCTACTGTAAGAGAAAAGCAGCGTCCGTTATAAATGTGAAAACTAGGGAAGTAACGCTGCTGTTAATCGCAATCAATACAAGTTGGCAGTCGAAATAAAAAAAAGGATATTGGTTCAAACCATGAATGACTTCAAGAGGCGAATGTATTAATAAACATTTATTTATAAAATCTTAATAATTATCCAGAATGAAATTTTGTTTGCAAATAAAACGAACTAGCATTGGCTTACTTCCACGTGTAAAACTAATCTTTAAAAAGTACATATATAAATATGAAAGTATGATTATTTATCTATGGTCTGTTTGTCTGTCCCATATGCATTACTACACCTTTCCTCCTTTCACTAAGGGGAATAGTTGAAAATACTA
Source organism: Physella acuta (assembly GCF_028476545.2). NCBI lineage: Eukaryota > Metazoa > Mollusca > Gastropoda > Physidae > Physella > Physella acuta. Next base: position 252,475 of record NW_026731670.1, on the reverse strand, counting down.
ATTGGGAAGCTTATACGGGGAAAAAATTGCAGGGAAGGGTAAAAATGCACGATTTTTAACGCATTGATAAAATCCTCTTAAAAAATTGCGTCAGCCTTTCTTTTGAGACCGCAGCAAAATGCGGGGAAGGGCAAGTATATTTGATATAAAGATTAACAGATTCGATTCTGTGTCGGGATGTGCCAGCCTTACAAACACATGAAAACAACCACAAGATAATATTTGATACTAGAATAACAGTTTTATTACTCTGTGTTGGCATGAGCCAGTACATCACGACTGTAGTTGCCTAGCTGTGATGTCTAGTTCATACAGACACTCTGGAATATTCTAACCATTTTTTTAGTAACATACTGGAGTTTCGAGTATTCTTGACCAAAAAAAAATATTTTAACGAACGAAATAATATTCATGGGACTTATATGCTAGAGCATAAAATAATAACTGGGTAGTGGGTCATCCATAAATGACGTCACGCTTGTTTGGACGATTTTACCTCTCCGTCACACATCGTCACAAAAAGCCAGACCCTCCCCCCCTAAAATGACGTCATACTTCATCCTACAACCACCCTCCCTCAAAATTGCAGTTGAATTTTTCTTAAAACATCGAGATTTTTTTTTTCAAAATTTTGTCTGATCTCTGTCAACATAAAGTATTTTAATCAATTCCTGTTACAATTTATTAAAACAGTTTTCTAAAACCCGAAATAATGGCTAAACTCGTTTTCTAACATTGCTTTTTTTATATTGCAAAAGTGTGACTTCACACACCGTCACAAAATTAGGGACCCCCCTCACCTTACGAGTGTGACGTCATTTATGGACGACCCTGTAGTCTCGAGTTTGGCTCTCGTAAGACGTCCATTAGTCAATTCAACTCACAAGGGTAAATGACCAGTGTGGGAATGTAAAGACGCCTGGACAGAGATATGACCATACAAGCAACCCATTATATGCCGAGGTCAGAAAACAGATGAACTCTACTACTCGACCTGAAAGGAACTTCGTATGTATTACAGATCCAGATTATTTTCCTTGATTGTCAAATTAGTTAAAACTTCTTTAGTGGACACATTCATAGAGGAGACCCTGAGTGAGAGATACAGGGACCTTTATCAATGTGAAAACTCGGGATGTTGGTCCACACAGCTGTTTATGATTTCACACATGGACGTTTCAAAGTTGGGTATACACAAATCATATATACAAAAGTTGATTGCTTAAGGTAAAGACGAATGAGCCGAGCTTAATTGTTATAAAATAATATTTATCCAGCTCAAAAGCTACATCTCGACTTAGTTACTTAGTCAACTTCACATATTTTATGAGTAAACCAAAAAGCCCCGAGTTTGAACCCCCTGCCAGATTAAGATCGTCATCTGGGAACAGCAACCTATCTAGGAGAGAAAACTCCGAAATTTAACAGGAGTGGAGCCCTCTAGGCAATAGGATTACCAACCATGTTGTCAGTTCAGCAGCGCCTGTGGCATTGTTGATTCCACGCTGTACAGGTAACGCCCAGTCCCTTGGGTCAATCAACTGTGTGGAGTGAGGGGGCTTGATGGGCAACATCTGACTGTTGGGGCTTAATGGGCAACATCTGACTGTTGGGGCTTAATGGGCAACATCTGACTGTTGGGGCTTAATGGGCAACATCTGACTGTTGGGGCTTGATGGGCAACAACTGACTCTAGGGACAAGACATTGTGCTAGGATTTCCCATGCGCAATCATCCAATGATCTAATAAGACTGGAGTCATATTTATTCTATTGTGTTACTATTTCTAAGTGCCGGAATGTGTCCGTACATTACGGCTGTATACGGATAGCTGTAATTTCGGGCACATACAGACACTTTGAAAGTCAGAGATCACATCTGAAGCTGAAGTTTTAAACATTCAGAGACATCATGCAAGATAAATATTGTTTTGGTGTCTGTAATGACTGGATAAAATATTCAGTACAAAAATTCAGAGGCGTAGCGACCCTTCCCGGCGCACGGGGACAAACTTTCAATTTGGCGCAAATTTTTCAAACTTTCGATTTGCATCCCCCCCCCCTCAAATTATTTATAATGCAAAAATGCAGCTAAAATGATCTTTTAATTTGTTTTTACAACCCATTTTGGCGCCCCCTAAGGTCGGCGCCCGGGGACATATGTATCCCCCTTCCCCCCCCCCCCCATCGCTACGCCTCTGCAAAAATTTGTTCCAAAAGGAGTCTAGTCCAAATGCACATTAGAGATTGTCGCCTATAAAATATTGAAACCATTTTTTCAAATAACTGTTTGCGTTTCACAAATGGTTATTATTTTAAAACAGTTTCTTAATTAAATATATTGATAAATTAACAAACTATTGTTTCAAGGATCGGCGTGTTTAATTGCTTATAAAAATAATACTCTTGTTAATTTTATCCCATAATCATTTTTGATCAGTATTTTTTTTTGGTCAAATATTATTTGCGCTGATTCTCAACCATAAGGGGATTTAATCAAGCAAATTTTATATTAACGAAAAAGTTGTTGGAGTTTTTTCCCTTTACAATGAACAATTAAATCAATAATTAGACCTACTTCTATTTCAGTAGCGTACGCAGGGGGGGAGCAGGGGGAGCGGCCGCTCCCCCTCTGGCCATTTTCAGCAAAGTGGCGCCTTTTTGGAAACTTTTTAAACTCAAAGTTTTAAAGAATGATATTAAATTTTGTTAAAAAATTATTTTTGGTCGGCACATCTATGCAAATCACAAGATTTTTTTTCATGCAGCAATTAAGCATTATTGTACTAGTCTAGTAGTGTCTACGTTTACAACACGTATTAACAGCTGCATCAGTTTGCCATTCTAAAAATAACCATTACGATGCATTGCAATGTTTAAATAACCTCTACGGTAGTACCACTTGGCAAGAGGGGTGTTAAGTGTAAATCCACGGTATAATGTATTTGCTTAAGAATAATTGAATTAGAAAATATTATACATAAATCTTCACACATAATTACTTTATATATACAGTTTGAATTGTGTGATTAATTAAAAAAAAATTACAATACAGAAACAAATACAAGTGATGTGGCACCTCTATTTAAATTTACTTATGAGCAAATTGCGTAGTGGTGTGGAAATTTTGACAAGGTCAACAACGTCATCACGATGAAGTAGTAGTATATGACAGTTTTGGGCGATAATGATTACGATTACAAATTATATGAAACAGTTATAACCCCCTCCCCCATGGACCCCTCTGTAAAAAAAAAATATTGTCATAATACCACTGCTACTTATTTAAATCTATTTCTGTAATCTATGTTTGTGTAATATATATTTGTGTAATATATATGTATGTTTAGAACAGTTATCTAAAAACTGACGCTATGTTCACTCTGAGTCATGGTTATCTCTCTCCCCCCCCCCCACACACACACACCTCACCACTACAATTGTGTAGAGCGACATTAATGTCACACCTAGGTATACACTGGGTTGGATAATTGACCTAAAGTAAACGGACACTGGTGAATGAAGTTGAACCCACTCCCCTCCCCAACCCACCCCGAACTGATCAGTTAAGTACATGTAGAAAAACGCGTTATGATGTACCAAAGTACCATGCCGCCAGAAAATTAGCTTTTTAAACGTAAAACTCTGTGAATATTGTTTTTGCAATTACCAGTAAAAAGGTGTGTGAGCAATACAGTGATCTAACCCATACCTATCTCTATGTTAAAAAATGATCTTAAAAGAACACAAAGAAGCAGTAGTTAATTAAAATATATGATCTGAACTAAAAGATCAATATTTAGTTAAATGAAGGCTGCTTTTCTAAATGTAATTCTATCATTTTGAAAAGCGTTGTTTTATACCAACTCTGATTTTAAAAACTTTCATTATGCTGTAATACTTTAGCATTTATGATGACGATATATTAAATTCTGATTATAGACAAAAACATTTTGTAAACACGAATAGTGTTAAACAATTTCATTATATTCTCAAGTAATAATTTATTTGTTTTGACATTTATAATTAAATGTATAGATATATACATATTTATATTAAGAGAGTGATTATTTCCCCTATTTCACTTGTCTTAAATAATTTCCCAGGAATTATTATGTAAGAATTTTTTTTTACAAAAATTACAAAACAGATTGTGTTACGTTCATTGTTTTTTGTTGTAGTGTATATATATATATATATATATATATATATATATATATATATAGATATAGATATAGATATAGATATATTGTTTAGATTGATACACTTTTTGTTTTGTCGGCCTACATTGTGTGTTTTTTCTTATTTCTTCTGAGTGTTACTTTCAATTTATTTTACATCATAGCGAAGTAATGACATACAGCTAGTAATTTTATATATATATATATATATATATATATATATATATATATATATATATATATATATATATATATATATATATATATATATAATACACGTATATTGAACGTGTTAAAAATTCGGCGCCTTTTTTTGCTGTTTTCGCTCCCCCTACAACGAAAACCTGGATACGCCTCTGTTCTATTTGCTAGCTAAAACATCCCTAATTACTATTTCTTACCAAATTCATAGCAAACCTAGTCAGTTACAATAAAATAAATAAATTAATTAATTGATTAATTAAAACTTTAAAATATTTTATTTTAAGAAATATTTTCCAATAGTCTGACTTGAAATTTGCCCCCGTCCATATCCGTTATTCATCGTTAGACGGATCTCTATGAGTATGATGTCATATCTGTATGCATTTATAGGAGTTACAGTTTATGAAATAAGATACATAACTTAAACTTAGCATTGGATTGACATGTAGCTGGTTTATTTGAAAGAACATAGTTTTGCTTTGATGTGTTATTTTATGTTAAGAAGCTTAGTTCCAAATGCGACATACCTTTGTTATAATCAGTCTTCAAGCTTATAATTCTAGAAATTTCAAATATTTTATTTATTTTCCTTTTTTGCTGTTCTTTCAATCAGTCATCCATTCTTTCCAAAGCCTACCTTTAGTGCCAAAAAGAAATATTTTATATTTTTTGTTTTTTTTAAATGTAGTTTTAGTGCCGGGAATACAATTACTTTATATTTTTATTTGCCGTGTTTCTAATCACACATCGTGTTTTAAAATCTAGCTTTACTACTACTGAATACAAGTATATATTTTTGCTCTTCTTCTTATCAAGCATCGTGTTTTTAAACCCTGGCTTCAGTGCCAGATGATGCCATTTTTTTTCTAGTGTCTACATGTCTCTGTTTCAATCAGCTGCTAAGAGAATGCTGCCTGGACAGAGTTGTGTACGCACTGAAAATATACCTCATCGAATTTATGAAAATATATCTCATCGAATTTATGAAAATATAACTCAACGAACTTATGTAAATAGATCTCAATGAATGTGATAAAATAGACCTCCACAATTTTATGAAAATAGACCAATAGACCACAACAAATTTATAGACCTCATCGAATTTATGAGTATACACCTTTCTCCATTTCTGAAAATACACATAATCGAATCTATGAAAAAAGACCTCATCCAATTTAGGAAAATAGACCTCTGTCCATTTCTGAAATTTTTTAGCCCTATCTTGGTAGTCCTCTTTTTAGATATAGATTTGTACTACCTAGATGGTATTGTTCAAGTTGTGAATATATTATACTGCTTTCAATGGTATATGTTGTGGTACTTCCATGGTGTTGGATATGAAAGAATAATCCAAACGTTTTTGAATGCTTGTGACCGTATCTATTCCAGAACATGACGAGTATAACAACTACATCTTCAAACCATTACTGTCCAGCAATAACACTTGGCCAACACGCATTTATTTGTTATTGTTAGAGAAAAGAAAGTTACTCACAAGTAAATTTAGGTAAAGACTATTATACAAAACTTAAAGAGAACAACATTATGCCAAGAAAATTGCTTGTGTGTAGGTGAACTGATGGTCATTAATTATCACCATCGCACGGTTCTTCCACCCAACATTTTAGGGCGTTGGAGGTTTAATTAAGCTTCGAACTCACGACTTCCACGTTAGTAGAAGTGTGATTTACCACTTGGCCACGCAGTGCCGTCTACTAGTAATGTATTATTTGAGTCTGTCAAGTTTGATTATAAGAAACTAAGCGCCTTTTGCGTGCATATTTTTAAGTATCACAAAAGACAGTTTAAAATCTAATTTCTTGTTTTAAAATTCGAACTTCTGTTCAATTTTGTAGTGGGTGATGATTTCGCTTAGCTTCATTTAAGTTTAGATTTGTTAAACATGATATCAACACATTTTTCCGTTTGCTTTTTATTTAACACTCGCGATTTCAGACAAAGTACAAATGTTCAAAACCGTGGTTTAAAGTTTATAGTATTTCTTATTTCAAACATTTACACTTAAACATTCTTCATTGTACTCACCTTATATATTTAACAGCCGTGAAAATATTGTGAATTTATGATTAATTTCGTTCCATGGTGACGGAAATTTTTGTTTCGTGCTTGCTAGTGAATATAATGTGGCACTCCTATGGTTTTGGATATGAAAGAATAATCCAAACGTTTTTGAATTCCTGTGACCGTATCTATTCCAGAACATGGCTAGTATGAAATCTACATCTTTAAACTATTACTTTCCAGCAATAACACTTGGACAACACGCATTAATTTGTTATTTTTAGACAAAAAATATTTTCAAGTAAATTTAGGTAAAGAATATTATACAAAACTTTAAGACAACAGTATTGAAAAATAACGTGTGTGTAGGTATACTGATTATCATTAATAATCACCATCCACAATTCTCCCACTCAACATTTTAGGGCGTTGGAGGGTTATAGCTCCGAACTCACGACTTCGATGTTAGTTGACCTGTGATTTACCACTCGGCCACGCCGTACCGTCTGTTATTATTCTACAAGTTGAGCCTATCAAGTGTACTTATGTTTTCTGTGACAAATCTGATAACCAAACAGTTTAAGAAACAAAGCGCCTTTTGCGGGATATTCTTAAGTATCACAAAAGACAGAGTGAAAACTAATTTTTTGTTTTAAAATTCGAACTTCTGTTCAATTTTGTAGTGGGTGATGATTTCGCTAAGCTTCACGTTTAGATTTGTTAAACATTATGATATCAACACATTTTTCTTTTAGCTTTTAATTTAACACTCGCGATTTCAGACAAAGTACAAAAGTTCAAAACCGTGGTTTAAAGTTTATAGTATTTCTTATTTCAAACATTTACACTTAAACATTCTTCATTGTACTCACCTTATATATTTAACAGCCATGATAATATTGTGAATTTATGATTAATTTCGTTCCATGGTGCCGGAAATTTTTGTTTCGTGCTTGCTAGTGGCACTCCTGTGCTTTTGGGTATGAAAGAATAATCCAAACGTTTTTGAATTCCTGTGACCGTATCTATTCCAGAACATGGCTAGTATGAAATCTACATCTTTAAACTATTACTTTCCAGCAATAACACTTGGACAACACGCATTAATTTGTTGTTTTTAGACAAAAAATATTTTCAAGTAAATTTAGGTAAATAATATTATACAAAACTTTAAGACAACAGTTTTGAAAAATTACGTGTGTGTAGGTATACTGATTATCATTAATAATCACCATCCACGATTCTCCCACTCAACATTTTAGGGCGTTGGAGGGTTTTAGCTCTGAACTCACGACTGCCATGTTAGTTGACCTGTGATTTACCACTCGGCCACGCCGTACCATCTAATATTACTGTTTGATTTGAGCCTATCAAGTTTGATTATGTTTTCTGTGACAAATCTGATAACCAAACAGTTTAAGAAACAAAGCGCCTTTTGCGGGATATTCTTAAGTATCACAAAAGACAGTTTGAAAACTGTTATCTTGTTTTAAAATTCCAGTTTCTGTTTGATTTTGTAATGGGTGATGATTTCGCTATGCTTCATGAACATTAAGATTTGTTAAACATTATTACAACAACGCGTTTTTCTGTTTGATATTTATTTAACACTAAAAATTTCATTCAAAGTACAGATGTTCAAAACCGTAGTTTGAAGTTTATAGCATTTCATACTTCAAATATTAACACTTAAACATTCTTTATAATAACCATCTTATTTATCTCACAGCCGTGAAAATATTGTGATTATACGATTACAATACATTTACTTTATTCTTGTCAAGTTAAAAAAAATAGTTAATACATATTTTTATCTTGTATAGCTGTAAAGTAACGAGTTTTGCGCAAGTTACATGTTTCAATAAAGTGCATTTTCAACATTAATATCTGTGAAGTAACGAATTTTACAATGAGAAAAAATGATCACTATAATGTTCGCTGTGTGTCAAAATGTACAAGGGAACTAACTATTAAGTTCACGCACTAAAGCATTTTTAAAGTAGTGGCCCTTGTTGCTGTTAGTTATGTTGAATTGTACCAAAATTGATTTTAACAATAGTCAAATTCAAACAAATACTACATATCTTTGTTTTCACTTTATTGTTGTTTTTTTCAATCAATCAACCATCTTATAACTCAGGGGAGGGGGGTGTTCTTTGCTGTAACACAGTTAACTTTTTGATAATTATTGTTGTCACCTATCTTGGTCTTAAGCTGCTTTTGGTAATTTGATGTCCTTGATGTCCTCCATCCGATTTCGTTTTAGCCTTCTCCATCCTGGATTCCTGTATGATTGTAACAAAAATCGCTGTCGGCGGGATTGGAAATCGATCTGCTAATTTAAATAAATGTGTATAAGACTACGTGAAATATTGGTATTCACAGGTTAATCTCATGACTAAGTAAAAGTTATAACGTCTATATTCAAATAATAGCAATCAGATTTGTATCATGTTTCATAAAGATTTATAACTTACTTTATAAATGGTAAATGAAGGTGAGTATGGACCACAAATGAGTCGAAGAAATCAGTGCCACTTTTTTATGGGATAGCAAGAGACAAACGTCAAAGTGCTTGCATAAATGTGGTGGCAACAGCCGTACAATAGACTGCTATTGCTTCCAAATTATGCCCATACTTTGAGGTTATGCAACATCGTTATGCACACAATTTGAGGTTATGCACGGCACGGAGTGGTCTAGCGGTAGAGAGCTGGACTGCTAACCCGTAAGTCACGTGTTCGAATCCGGGTTGAAGTCAGTAGTCCGTCCCTGAGTCCACCCAGCTCTGATGGGTACCTAACGCACGTTAGGGAAAGTAAAGGCGGCTGGGCATAGTGCTGATCACACTATCTCTTCATATGCCGAGGTCACAGAAACAAGTGAACTCTACTTCTCTTGCCCCATAGACCGTCAGGTTTGAAAGGGAAACTTTACTTTTTTTTATGAGATTATGCAACATCGTTATGCACACAATTTGAGTGCATATAACAAAGTAATGCCCACACTTTGAGGTTATACAACTTCGTTATGCCCACAACTGGATGGTATGCAACATCATTATGGCCACACATTGAGCTTACACAATAAAGTTATGCCCACAGAGGTTAAGTATCACTTTCCTAAACTGTCGTTAACTGTTTGTTTAGCAGTAGAGCAGTAATATTTTTATTATTCATATGAAACATAAGAAGATGAATCTCGTAAACTAGTGACAGCAAGCGTTCTTGGAGAGTTAAAAAATCATTTAGATGCTGCCTTACAGACGTTCCTGTGTAAACAAAAGCTATGGAAGAACACACAGGACGTAATGGAGGCGTAGCTCGTAGTCAATGATGTAAATTACGCAATATTTCATTGTGTAGGAAGAAAACTTGTTGTATGATCCACTTCAGTGTCACAGTTAAGAAAAAAAGAAAGAATAAGCATGCAGATGATTTAGATAAGTTCAATGTTAATTTTCTTGTCGTTACCCTATAGGTATTTCAAACTCTGAAGAGTGGAATCTTATTTCTTGCTTTGGGCATATCAGGATTCTTGATAATCTAGCCACATGATTTGGGCCTACGTGTTGTAATACTTAGACCAGACCACATCAAATATGATGATAAACAATAATTTAGCATAAGTCAAGAGAACAATTTTTAGAATTATTCGTTACTAATGCTAAAAGGGATTTATAATTTATTGTAACTTTTTCTTCCCGGGTGGTTGCATCCATATGTGGAATCAGTTGTGTATCGACGTGCTGATTCTCATATAAATGCTACAATCTGGGGAGTTCATACGGCAATAGCTATCTCAGGGTTGTTGCGTGGTATTAAATACAGTCTTCAAAAACATTGCCAAATTAATTCTCTTCAACTTTAATAGGACTATTTTATTTTAAGTAGTCACACCCAATACAATATAATAAACACTTTCAATATAGTAGCCTTCAATATTATCAACTTTATTATGGGGAATTTCCATACTTTAAATTCACTTTATTCAGCTTTACAGCAGCAAGTCAAATATGCTCAACTTGTGGAGACTTGATTTCAACATTCTTAAGATCAAGTTAAACTTGGCAAACTTCAATTATAATTTTCTCCCATACAGTCAGTCGATTTTAATATATCGCTGTTTAGTATTGTAAACATCAATGTGCTTCAGATCAATATGGTCAAATTAGATGTGGTCAACTTCGGTAAGTTCCACTTTGATAGAGCAGACATTATATAGATCAAATTAAACCTAGTCATCTTTAATATGTTTATAGAGTTCAGTATAGGAACGGAGTGGCCTAGCGTTAGAGAGCTAGACTGCTAACCCGTAAGTGTTCGAATTCGGGTTCAAGCCGATAGACCGTCCATAAGTCTACCCAGCTCTAATAGGTACTTAACACACGTTAGGGAAAGTAGAGGCGGCTATAAGGCGAGGTCACAGAAACAGGTGAACTCTACTTCACTTGCCTATAGATCGTCTTGTTTGGAAGGGGAACTTTACTTTTACTTTACTGGAGTTCAGTATTCAAAATTGGATGTCTCCAGTACCATTTAATTTACTGTGGTCTACTTCAACATGGCGAAATTATATGTGGGCCAATTTCAATATTCTCGACCTCAATACTGGTAAACATCATTAGCATTTTTCAGCCTCTTTGTGACTTTGCTTGCCTTGGCTATTAATAGATGCGCTTAGGCAGTTGAGTCACGTAGACGCTTTAATCAAAATAACATGTTATTATTATATTACAATATTTTGATGTTTTGTCACTAACGGTATGTTTAATATACGTCTATACAACTAATTTCGAAGATTGTTATACACAAATAATTTATAAGACATTTAAATTTAAATTAATTTATACATAAATAATTAAGACAGCTACACACACAAAATTAAGACAGCTATACACATATTATGACAACACGCCCATACGTACGGTAGATGTATTAAAAAAGATGGCATATATCAAATCGTAACCGATTTGTCTTTGATTCACTTGGTACAGAAATTTATGTCATAGTTCCCTTAGATTAATGATTCTATCTTCTTTATTTTCAGACTGCGCATAATATCGTCATCTGGGACCAAGAAAGGCTACAGAAAAACACCAGACCGCATAACTAACAATTAACCCTTGAAAGTGTTTGTGTTTCTTAACTGGTGCAAGATACCTTTACTTCAGACGTTACTTAGTTTTAGTAATCTGTTTATATACAATTAAGCTCAATATTGCTGACTAGTTGTCGTTTCCGTTGAATTATTCTTCCCTGGAAATTACCTAAAGGGTGGCTTTACAGAAATAAAGAAACAAAAAACAGACTTTTGTTTCTTAGCGATTGGCAAATTTGTATAACCTAACTTCGTTTCCTCGCACAAAAGAAAATAATTTAGAGCAATAAAATTATTAGATTGTTTTTTTACCAGATGAAAAACAAGAGACAGAAAAGACAAAGGCTGACTTTTTAAGACAATGAAGAAGACAATAATTTACTTGGCGTGTTTGTATTTAGCAAACAGACTGGTTGTCATGTTGCTGCAGTTAATGAAAAGCGCCATCGAACGCTATTTGGAAAAATGAGGGCTTTAGTTGTAGCGGTTTTATGGGGGCAGAGTCATAATATGACTCATGAAAATAGGATCATATGATTAAACGATACTATTGAAAATGAGGGCAGTAATTGTTGTGAGGCAGAATCATAGAATTCAGTGTTTCTTCCAGACTTTTTTCTCCGGGAGGGCACTTGAAATTTTCGAGGGGGGGGGGGGGGGGCGGTAGTCTTTCTTAGGGGGGGGGGGGCGGACACTATTAAAATTATATATTTTCTATACCACACCTTCCCCGAAGAGATGCCTGGAAGAAACTCTTATAGAATTGACGAAAGGCGGAATAATACCTAACGGAAAAAATGAACTCTTTCATTTAATATAGTGTTGAAGTGAACATTGTCATTAAAATGGCAGGCCAATGTATTGTTATTGTGGCACTTAAAAGATTACAAAGCAATTAAAATTTGTTAGAATTGTGGAGATGTGTTGTTTATTCAATTTGTTTACACATATAAGATGTAGTTTTACTATTCCAATGTATCTATTACTTTTATTTCTCGATACACTTTATTTGTGTATAAAAAATATAGTTTTTAGAATAAACAAGTAATACAGGATTTTTTTTTTTTTGCATTTTAAAGTAAGAGCGGCTTTTAATGTGCAGCTTGCGTATTTACACATTATTTTAAAAATAACCTTTATTAAGAAGGGAAGTAATCGAGTTGATAGTATTAATGTTTTTATTTGAATAGTGTCCCTTTGTAGATTTATGTTTATAAATATTTTTGTTGAACTATTTAAAATGTTTGTTATTATTAACATTTTCTCGAGCTCAATTGTTTATTTTAATTACATTATATTTAAAAGCCATGGTTTGTCTTTGTTTTGAATACTCATAATAACACGTTTTTCGTTAAATTCGTTATCATACATGATTCATCAACCTAATTCATTTATATCTAAATAGAATCCAAACCAAAATCGTACTAAATCAATAACACAAAACAACCAGCAAGCTAGTTTCTTGTTCTATTCTTATTTTTATTAAACTTTACTTCTGGCGATAGTCATTAGGTCTATAGTGTGAGACGAGCTAGCTGATAAGATTTACTCCTCTTTTTCTTCGAATATGATAGAGAATTTAAACAACATGCCCAACTTCGTGTATGATATGGACTGTAGTCTCCAGATCAGCCGGTGCTCCATATAGGGGTTATTTTTTTTATTTTAACATGTTAATTAATTAGGCTGAATAGGGCCTACCTGTTGCAACATGTTAGTTAATTAGGCTGAATAGGGCCTACCTGTTGCAACATGTTAATTAATTAGGCTGAATAGGGCCTACCTGGTGCAACATGTTAATTAATTAGGCTGAATAGGGCCTACCTGTTGCAAGAGGTTGATTAATTAGGCTGAATAGGGCCTACCTGTTGCAACATCTTAATTAATTAGGCTGAATAGGGCCTACCTGTTGCAACATGTTAATTAATGAGGCTGGGTTTATACCTGTCAACACTATACCTTCCTGTTTACATAATTAATGTATGTTGGGTAAATAGATTAAAAAACATTTCAATTAACACACCCATGTAAAAATGATTGAATTTCTAGCTTCTCAATTAGGCTTTTAATGTGAAGAGAAAAAAAACTGTATGACATGTCTGATACATAGGATGGACAAAAATTAGCACACAAGCAGAAGCAATGTATACATGTCTACGGCTTGAGTCGGCTTCTAGCAAGCGTGGACGTTGTTTTACCTTTGTTTATCATACGATAATGATGTACACTTTCAAACCTACGGTCCACGAGACAGGTGAAGTAGAGTTCCTCTGTTTCACTGACATCGGCATATGAATTGTTAGTTCGGTTAGCACTATGACCGGCTGCCTTTACTGCCAGAGCTGGGTGTGTGTGGACTGGGACATCTAAAAATAGTCTTTTCAGGAAAAAGAAAGGCATTTCAAGTATATCAATTTTCAAAGAGAAAACATGATTTTCGTGTGTTATAGTGTTATTTAAATCAAGGGAAGAAAAATCTATCTATTCTTCAATCCAACATCCCCCCCCCCCCACTCTTTTTGGTTTCAATACTAGTAAATTTGCATAAATATTCAGAGATGGTTAAACCAAGCTCTTGGCGTTTACTGGTAATCAATGACTGCTCTATACACTGTGATCATAAACTAGGTGTAGGTATCGAAAACATCTAAACTATAGTATTCTGTGTCATTGCAAGTTAAACCACTTCTTCAACTCGGAGGATAAGAACAGCAGTAAAACCGAAACAAGGATTTACGATACGTATACATCGATACGTCTTAGGGTCTTATAGCAATATAAGTCTTAAGGTCTCATAGTAAAAGCGAAACCAAAACACAAAGAGAAAATCGAAACACATAATAGAGAGCTAAGCTGATAAATATACAAAGCTGGTGATATTTATGTGTTTTATAGATAGGTCATAAGTCAACCTTTGTTACAGGGCTAGCGACCCGGCGACAAAAGAGGGGGGGGGGGGAGAAACATCGAAGGCGATCCCAAACGAGAGAGAGAGAGAGTTGAGCGTTAAAGAACAAAAGCGACCGTGAGCGAGGCGACTGTCAAGGAACAAAAAACCACGACCGTGGAGGCAACATGTGGGTGTCGTAAAGAGAAAATCCCTGGCCGGTAACAGCTGGACGGCAGGGAGTTGGCCCGTGGGGGTCGGTCTAATGGTTAAATCCCAGTCGTGTGCTCTGTCTTGTCTCTTACTTCTTCATCAACCGATTGACGGCGATTTACTAGTCAAGATTCTACTACGTGGAGATATAGCTGTAGAGGAATCTTTGTCAGATTTATACATCAAGATTTTACTAGATGGAGAGATAGCTGTAGATTAATGTCTGACAGATTTATAAAACAAGATTCTACTGCATGGAGAGATAGGTGTAGAGGAATCTCTGTCAGATTTATGAAACAAGATTCTACTATGGAGTTATAACTGTAGGGGAATCTGTCAGATTTACTACTCAAGATTCTACTGCATGGAGAGATAGCTGTAAAGGAATCTGTCAGATTTACAAATCAAGATTCTACTGCGTGTAAAGATAGCTGTGGATGAATTTCGGTCAGATTTACATTCTACTGCTTGGAGAGATAGCTGTAAAGGAATCTCTGTCAGATTTACAAATCAAGATTCTTCTGCGTGTAAAGATAGCTGTGTTTCGGTCAGATTTACATATATTCTACTGCGGGAACATCTAGCTGTGGATGAAATCTCGGTCAGATATCAAGACATAGAAGTAGGGAGGAGTTGTTGAGACTTAGTACTGAACATGTATGACGCAAGCTGTAGAGATTGTACTGTTTAAAGACAATTAAATATTTATAAGGACACAGTCGGGCTATCACGCTTCTGTACAACACAAAGAATGAATTACAATTTAGACATTTGTTGTTGAGATTACACCGTCTAAGGACATGGAGAATCTCGTCTTTACAGCGGTATCCTGGACGTCACGTTCGAGACGTATGAATGGATAAGGTAAGTTACACATTTAAGTTGAGCTTGGGTTTTTTTAGTCATCGACCGTAAGACAATGTACATAAGCTTAATTAAGTAGTTCTTGATTTGGCGTTGTTAGATCTACTTAAGCAGATGCGACGCCGTGTGTAATGTTTTTAGTGTCCCCCCAACCCCCCTCCCCCTCGTCTACACAACAGCGTTAAAAATCGAATCGCCAATATTCGCTAAGCTGCTAAACCAGTGGGTTTCCTCAAGGCTTTGCTTCCTCCTTGGGCATAGCTCCATCTAATTTTGACATGGGGGGGGGGGGGGTAGTCCAGTTAGGAGACCACTTATAAGGTTGAATTAAGACCAAACACTATCGGTTTGATTACATACATGCACCGTGTGGGTGGATTGATGATTAATCCGTCTGGTAAAGATACCGCAAGTATTTATGTATCTGCCACACGGCATAAGCTGGTTAAATCACAACAGCTGTGAATATCAAACTATGTTTATGTGAAATTGTGCAATCAAGGAAGTGTAGTGTTTCGATCGTCTTATTTTAGTTTGCGGTCTTTTATGTGTCCCATTCTTAGAGAAAGAGTGTGTGGGGTTTGGTGTGTGTAATAAAACATGTTTAAGGTTATATTATCTCACCCAGTTGAATCATTGAGATGGGAGCTGTTTTTTTGGAACCAATTACTTTCTTGTCCTAACATAAACAATTGTTGCAAATGGGATGGTCTTATTTACAGGCTCGGGAAATTTTATTAGGGACACCCAGACACAGGTTAGATTCTCATGGTTAGCTTTTTCTCTATCAAAGCCTCAATGTAACGCCTTGGTGTAAGTAAAGGAAAGGAAATGATAAAATTGAGGTATGTAACACGTTTTTAAAAAAAATATCTAAAAGATAATAGGACTATTACTACATCTTTCACTGGGGCACACCGAGAATTGTTCCTCAGGGCGGAGATTGAAAATATTACAAAATAAAGCATTCTTTATTCGAAACACAGTGAAATTATATTTTCTTCTCCGCTCATTAATTATTGCATGTCAACACGTCATGCGGTACATACCCAGTTGGCTACACCTTCAGCCTGATTTTCGTCTTGGATTTTCTTTCATAGACTCGGCCAACCAAGAGTAGAGTATTCTCTTCTAGATGGGTTGTTGTTTCCAGTTTCCCTAGTTAAAGAGCTTTATTAGCCCTGGGGTTCAACTCTGGACTAGCAGTCACATACTCTCCTGCCCGACCACGCCAAACCCCTGTGAACTGAATGACGTGGAATCAAAGCCTGTGTATCAATGTGAACACCGTACGAGCCGTGTAACAGATTAGACGTTAAAATCTCTGACATACAAGATACGTGTCACACTTACATATGTGTTCTACTTGATGAGAAGGCAGTGGCACAGGTGTGTATGTGCTGACACGGTTCTTCATATCTGCATGTAGACAGAGTACCTTCCAAGTATCTGTTGGTGGGGGGGGGGGGGGCGAATGTAGAATTAAAAGCTGGACTAGTAGTTTTTAGTGCTGTATTGAGTTTTCTATGTCTTCAATTCGAGGGCAAGAAGTTAAAAAGCACGGGCCTACAAAATAACATTCATTCTCAGTTTTTAGATGCCTACATAAGGGTTTTCACATTTACGAAAACATTTTTTTTTAAATTATATATTTTTGAAACACTAAGTATCAGCCTGAATTAGCAACTAATATGAGTGTGATAATTGTTTGGTAAAGCTTATTGATTTTGCTGATCTCTCTAAACTTACACCTATATTTAATTACACTTAAGCCTATCACATTTTTTCAAACCAGAACCAACGTGTTAAAATTGATCGATACTTTACTTTGATGTTTTTACGTATCACCTTAAAATTGTAAACACAGCATGCATGAATACACTGTATTTATACCGTTTATTTATTTACAGCTTATGCAGATTTTAAAAATAATGTTTTACGAAACAGCGTTTCTCAGTTACTGTTGAACAATCACTGCAATAACACCTGTTTTTTGTTGGATTTTGTGCTCCCTAAACGGCCATGCCCAAAACTCCCGTCCCCCTCTGTATGATAGTGCCGCACCTGTAATACATTCACATTGGTAGCGTCAACATATGAAATTGTATTGTGTGGACGCCATTTATGAGAGTTTCTTCTAGGCATCTTTTCGAGGTGTGTCCCCCCCCCCCCCCCAATCCACGAACGAAATGGAACTTATATAGAAAATATATCATTTTACTGGTCTCCGACCCCCACCCCAGAAAGTTTAGTTCGCCCCCTTCCACGCCCCCATCGAAGAGATGTCTGGAAGAAACTGCTCCCCCTCCCCCCCCCCCCCGGAAAAAAAAGTAAGGACAAACACTTTTCTTCTAAACCTTTACTGACCATAGTTGCCACTAGTCATTACTCTGCTATTAACTGTAAATATACACCTGACTCTGATTACTTCAGTAGCCTTAATTCTCTCTATCACTAGTTTTAACTCTAACCTGTCCTTACTTTACTTCTAACTCCACGCTGTAAGGCCACTATGTATCATAAATCTAAACTGTAACCAAATATTCGCCTCATGGACCTTACGCTCCATAGTGTAGATGAAGTAGAGCATCTGTTTCTAGACCACGGCATATGAAGGGATGTTGTTAGGTTACTATTATAGATAGACCCAAATACTTACCCAACTGCAAACACTACCTCTACCACCATCTCTAATCCAAATTTGATTAAACATAACTCTAATACTTTCTCTTCCACATCCCTAACTTTACAACTTCCCTTAACTCTACACCTAACCCTGGCAGTAGCTACATACTTGTCTATAATATGTAATACTTCCTAAACTTATAAACATGTAGCACAACGCTGACCAGGATTCGATCCATTGTATTCAGATATTTGAATTTCCCGGCTACCACGCTGTTACCAACAATAGCTGACGATAACTCACCAGCTATGGCTCGCTCGCGCGCCGCGCAGAATGACCATACGACCCGCGTCTGAATAAATTAGCATCAATTAGATTTAATGAAGCATTAAAGTGCTGTTTCCTAAAATCTAGCTTGATGATATCGAATTGGATCTGGTTTAAAACTTAATGCCTTTGTACCACATGGCGATTACTTGAACTATTTCCCTTTTTAAACTTAAGTCTAAGTGAATCGCCAATAACAAAATATCGATATGCTTATAAGGAATTTGGATCGTGTATTATAGAAAGAAGTAATAATTAAAAAATACGCCTGATCGTAAATCAGCTCAAACTTTAGAGAGAATTTTTTTTTTTTTTG
Organism: Physella acuta; assembly: GCF_028476545.2. NCBI lineage: Eukaryota > Metazoa > Mollusca > Gastropoda > Physidae > Physella > Physella acuta. The sequence continues at coordinate 233,736 of NW_026731670.1, read as the reverse complement.
TGAACGTGTGCGATGTAGAAACAAGTGTGACGTCATTTTATTGTGGACGTCTAAGACTGTTGCTCAAAAGACGTGAAAATATTAATTAGAAACGTCAATTAACTTAGTTAATTCTTCTCTCCATCTTGAGAGCTAGACCGCTTACCCGTAAGTCTTGAGTTAGAATCCGGGTTCAAATCAGTAGACCGTCCCTGAGTCCACCCAGCTCTTATCAGAGGCGTAGCGAGGGGTGAGGGGTGGCGGGTGGGACATATGTCCCCGGGCGCAGCCCTTAGGGGGCGCCAAAATAGGTTGGAAAAATATATTAAAAGCTTGAAGGGGGGGGGGGGTGCTTTGAGTTAAAAAAAGTTTCCAAAAAGGCGCCACTTTGCTGAAAATGGCCAGAGGGGGAGCGGCCGCTCCCCCTGCTCCCCCCTGCGTACGCTACTGACATGCTTATTTAAAAAGCCGTTAGCATAAATTTATTTTGTAAACAGACCTCAGTACCCCTACACAAGCCGCTGAATCTCAAGGGTCGAACATCAGTTACCGATGTTGTGATTTTGTTGGTTTGTAATCGGATAACCAAGAGGAGTCGACGGTATCGATTCTCTATTACCTGGATAAACTGAGGACTGGATATCAGTCACGGCTAGGTCGTGGACACAAAGGTGGGGGGTGGGGGCCTCCGCTCAGTAGGATACTTACTCACGGGATAAGTTAGATCGATAAAAGAAATAGGTGGGGAGGGGGGTTAGTCATAAAAAATACAAAGAAGGTAGGGTTTTACGTAGTGGAATATGTTTGACGGAGAAATGGCATTTTAAACACAGTGGTCAGAATTGTTTCAATAAAAAAAAACCGTTCGAAATTAAAAATTGATTTGTAGGGGCGGTGTGGCCTAAGCGGTAGAGCGATAGGCTGCTAACCTGAAAGTCTTGAGTTCGATTCCGGGTCCAAGTCAGCAGCACGTCCTAGTATCCACCCAGCTTTGAAGTTAAGACAGCTAAGTAGTGCTGACACCATCCCTTCATATGCCTAGGTCAAGAAACATAAACTCTACTTCATCTGCTTAATGGATCGCTAGGTTTAAAGAGGATTCTATACTTTTTTATTCATAATACAATGTGTATATACTATTTGACATTGAAGTTAAACCGATTAGCTATGTCGGTGAGATCTATCGATTACCATTTCGAGTATTTGTAGATTTATCGCTCACTTTCACATGCAACTCACGCGAAACAATGAACCTCG